>NC_134108.1:70908181-71211212 GCF_040939455.1 Microcebus murinus
CATATAGTACATACAGTATTAAAAGGAGTATTAAAAGACATATAGTATATGGTCTGATAAGAAATATATTTTTAGAATGTGTGTCTTAGAAAATCAAATAGGGATTTATTATATAAATCAATTGATATATGGTAATATCACTCATTTTCCTTATAAGATAGTAAATGTCTTTTTCTCTTCCCACCCCTTGCCTCAGCACACCCCCCCCCTTTTTTTTTTGAGACAAAGTCTTACTCTGTTGCCCCGGCTAAAGTGCCAAGGCATCAGCCTAGCTCACAGCAACCTCAGATTCATGGGCTCAAGCAATCCTTCTGCCTCAGCCTCCTGAGTAGCTGGGACTACAGGCAGGGGCCACCATGCCCAGCTAAGTTTTTCTATATATTTTTAGTTGACCAATTAATTTCTTTCTATTTTTAGTAGAGACGGCGTCTCTCTCTTGCTCAGGCTGGTTTCAAACTCCTGACGTTGAGCCATCCTCCTGCCTTGGCCTCCCAGAGTGCTAGGATTACAGGCGTGAGCCACCGCTCCCGGCCTGCACCCTTTTTTGATGTACTTTTTCCCTCCCTTTCCATTAGGTGGATTAAAGTAGGAGAGATATATTTGTAAAACTTCATTACAGAGGTCTGTAGAGGCAGGCCTCTGGGTCTATGTTTCCCATGAGATTTTGGAACAATATTTTTCTTGCAATGGAGAAATACAGACTTTTGGAATGAGACAAAAAATATATTCCAAGAATTTAGTGCAGATTTTTATTTTTATAAACACCTATGTATTCCAGAAGTTTACATTCGGCCAAACTCAAGAGACAAGAATTTCATAACAATAAATGTGCTTGGGTCATTTTTGAAGATTTAATGCTCTTCTAAATTCTTATTAACCTAGTCTTTGAGGGCTGGAGTGTAAGCAGAACGTATTAGTTACTGAGCTTCTTTCTGCAGTCCTTTTTTGTAGATAGATACATTTTGGCCCGTAATTATCCTAAATTTTAAGAAATTATTGATGAAATAAGGGGACAGAATATATCTGAGAAACAAATTTCAGGGGGAAAAAGCCAATTAGCCAATTTAGAACAGAAAACTGACTATCTTTTAGCTTAAGCATTGTCTTAGTAGAATTCTATGTTATTATTTGACTAGTTCTTATTACTTCCCTTAAAGTAAACTAATAAGACAGTCTCACAATTTGTAGACTAAGAAATCCAAATATGTGCTCTACTTTTGATAGAAAAGGTGTATAATCAAGTCCTTCCAAGAGTTTCTGAAATGTCAGTATTTCTTAATGTTACCTGCATAGATAATTCAAAACAAATGATAGGGGAACAAGATTGAAAATATAAGTTAATCAATGACTAAAACTAATTAGACTGAAACTATTTATTATTACTGAGTATTTTATTTGAGATCATACTACCTTTACCCACATGCTATCGTAATACCTATCCAAATATATGCACATATCTAAGGAAAGGAACATTAAATATTCCCAGTTAACTGCTTACTTAAATATGGTTTCATACACTTCCAAACTTAATCACGACTCTTATGATAAATAACAAAATCACACTGGGAAAACAATAACATATTTATTGATTCTTTCTATATACAAGAGGTTATTCCAAGGGCTTATATTAATTTAATCTCTCAAACATGTGAGGTAAGTGCTGTTATTATTCCCATTTTAGAGATGAAGAAACTGAGGCATAGGAAAATTAACTAAGCTATTCAATGTCCAGAGGAAGCAGGAAGTAGAGTTGGGATTCAAATCAAAGCAATTTGACTAGCAGAGGCTTGAACTCTAATCTAATCAATCATGATAGCAGTTTGGGTTTTCTGTGAAGTCATTACTGAGATGGAGTTGTAATATAAGAGGTTTATTAGTAGTAATGCCTGTGAAACATAGACTAGGAGGGAGAAGGATTGGGCAAAGAAAGACTTCAAACCATCATGAACCTCTGGGAAACAGAATTGGGCAGGGAGAGCCTCAGACTATAATATGCATCTGACAAAATCTCACCTAATCCAATAACAGAGCAGAGCTTGCCTGTTAGATGAGTTCCACATTGGGTAGAAATGGCCAGGCCCTAGTACCACTGCTGTGCTCACTAATTGGCTGGAGGCTGGGGATCTAATGCTGCAGCATACCTGAAAGACTCAAAGGCACTGTGGCTGGAGGTAGTTATCTAACTGCATTCCTCAGCAAGTTCTTTCTTATGGGCATTTCAAGTGGCATTTTTCCATGGCTGCCCAGCACCATACTGCCCCTTCACAGATATCAAATGCCATTTAATATCCATCAGATTGGCAAAAATGTTTAAACTGACAATGCCAAATATTTGAGGGGCTGTCCATGAATATGTATACTGCTTGTGGGAGTGTAAATTCATGAAATTCTTACAATATAATTAATATTATCATAACCTGCTGCATATCACTTGCAACCCAGGGAAACTCATTCATAAGGAGACATGTATAGAAATTTTCATAGCTGCCTTGTTTATAGTAATGAAAAATTGGAAACAATATAAATGTCCCAGAGGAGAAAGGGAAATAATTTATACCATATTTATAGCATGTAATATTGTTCAATACATAAAAATTGAATGACCTAGTACTTCATGTATCTTCATGGATATATCTAAGAATCGTAGAATTAGGAAAAATACTGTTAAAGGATACATTTCAACCCACTTAGCTTGAGCTCTTAATAATGGCACCGTAGTTATTTCATAAGAATTGAGTACCATTTATCATCCATCATATATGTGTAAGTTATCCACATATGTAAAGTTTAAAAGCAATGTAATGTTTATTTTTGGATATATACATTTGTAGTAAAAGTATACCATGCATGAGAATGTTGAAGAACAAATTCAGGAAAGAGGGGTTTCCTGAGAGACAGGATCAAGGAAGGGCAAAAGGGGTTTCAAGTGATACATGATTTTTTGGTCTGAAATAAATATGGCATAATGTTAATATCTCATAAAATTGTATAAGGAGCACATGGATATTAGTTAATATTATTTTCTAATGATTTTCCCTATGATTAAAATGTTTCATCAAAATCTAATCTCCAGTAATAGAAAACATATCAGTGACTGTCTGGGCCCAGAGTTGGACTGGGGATTGACTGAGACGACCAAAAGATGACTTTTAGGGGTGTTGTAAATATTCTATATCTTACTTGTAAAGGTGGTTATACAAATATGCATTTATCAAAACTGATCTAATTGTATACACTTAATATGGGTACTTTGTATTGTATGTAAATAATAGTCATTTAAGTTGACTTTAAGGAAAGCAAGGCAAAGAAAAAAAGTCTTACCCTGAAATAAAACTATTATAATACTCATTGTTTATTTAGGTGACTTTATAGATTTTGTTACCTATTATCTTCAGTATTTAGATTTTGCAGGCATTTTCTTTATTTTCTCCTTTCTAAAGCGTGTTCTATCTTTTGCAAGTTTCATTACTCAGTGTAAATCCGAATGGGGTATGGACAAAAGAAGAATGTCTTGAATTGGTTGCTTAGACTGAGCGAGGAGAATGTTAGAACTATTGGCTTATTATAAAAACATCATATTTCTGTGTTCTGTATTTCTGTATTCCTGTTCTAATGTTTTTGAATGGATTATCAATGGTGACGTATACCACATAAACAGAATAATTATGTATATATATAAAGAAAAAATGTAAGAAATTGATTCAGAATTTCTCTTGACCATATTTTGTCAGTCTACTCGTCTCAGTGAGAATGGAATTCTAATACTCTTGAAAACATGAACTGTAATTAACTTTTTCAGAGGTTATTTATGTTTCTTGCACATCTATGGAAAACAGTTTGACGTAAATATTTTCTATCTGGACAACACAAAGTTATATCCTGTCATGTATGCCTCAGTAATAGCCATGGTCTTATTCAGAAATTTTTCATCAGAGAGGCTAAAACCCTTCTTTAACTGGACTCCACTGAGAGCAAAAATATCAGATTTTTATTTCCTCACTTTTAGTATTCAGTATTCTACATAATAATAGGTGGCCTGGGGTTATTGATCTCACTGGTGAGTGTATTTTTCCAATTCTTTTTATTGATTTAGAATTGTGAAAGAAATTCTCAGAAGAGTAGTGGAAACACTGAGATTTTGAGCCAAAAGTCTCAATTGTAAGTGACAAGAGAGAAAATTTAATTTCAAGTAGTTAGATTTTTAAGCCCATTTGATTATTTATAAGTGTTCTGTTTAGTGAATATTGTTTTAGGCACAGAAATTACTTGTGTTAGCTTATATTTCTCAGTGATACAAGAATGAAATTATAAGTTTACAAATGATAAATTAGCAAACTTCCACACAGCTTTTTATTAGTGCCCTTCCTGAAAGATCAACTATCTAGAAGATAGCTTTGTTAATCAGATTTTGGAAATGTGTCAGTTTGGCAGTAACAGAGTTGCATTCTTAAAAATTTAGGCTGAAATACAAGCATACTTGTTAATTCAAAGAAGTACTAGAGGCATTCAAAAATGGCTTAATGCAAAGGGAGGTCAAACAGTTCTTAGAACTACATGGGCAGCATCACATTCTGTTTAATATGTTGGATTAAATAACTTTAACAAATTATTGAGCTATTTTAAGGAGAGAAGGAGTGGCATGCATGTAAATGTACCCATATGGATGCCAGTATAAACAATCTTAAAACAGTTTGGGCTTAAATATTTTTAATACCACTGGGACATATGATGGCTTAGTTCATGAGCCCTCCAGTATGTAAGAAGAAAAGAGCTTATTTATAAAACAGAGAACATGATATTTTGGCATTTTTATTAGTATTAGGCAATAATATTGCTATAGAATCATATTAATTTTTAATGATAAATAGATATAACTCAGGACACATTATCAGTAGGTGGGTGCTAGTTATGGAAGATGGTGAAGTGTTGAAACTTTGTTAGTGAGTGTTGAAACTTTGATATTAGTACAGGTGATTGTGGCAGAGAAACAAGATTTATAATTTATATTGGGTTTATGCTTTCAGCTATTTCTGAAATAGAGAATTGTACAGTTCTCTAATTATTCTAATATGTATAGATTTCTCTTACTCTATGGTCCAGGAATGGATATTGACTTTCAAAAATTTTATTTTAAGGTGTTATACATGCAAAGTCCTTTTTCATTTTTACTGATTTTGTGGTTACACTATAAAATAGGGTGATTATTTTTTTTTAAAACAAAGATCTGAATGAATATTTTTTTCTTTCAAAGTAGTACTCTGCAACTCTATAACTCTATACAACGATTACTGCTAAAGTTCACAGTACCTTGGTAATTCCTCTTTGAATATTATCTTTAGAATCTATAGCAATTCTTTTAGATACCACAATGGTAACATTTTTTAAGAAAATCCTTTGAGGCTGATATTGATTTTTAAGAATACTCAAAATGAAAAATTTGATCCAAGTCAGTATATTTGGATCCAATTCTTTTTTTGTTGTTTTTATTCAAAAATATTTGTTCAAATCTATTGTCAGCGAAAAAAAAAGGAAGAAAACTACATATAAGATATAAAGTAGGGGCCTGGCGAGGTGGCTCACTCCTGTAATCCCAGCACTCTGGGAGGCCAAGGCATGTGGATCACTCAAGGTCAGGAGTTCGAGACCAGCCTGAGCAAGAGCTAGACCCTGTCTCTACTAAAAATAGAAAAAAATTAATTGGCCAACTAAAAATAGAAAAAGTTAGCCGGGCATGGTGGCTCATGCCTGTAGTACCAGCTACTTGGGAGGCTGAGGCAGGAGGATTGCTTGAGCCTAGGAGTTTGAGGTTGCTGTGAGCTAGGCTTACGCCATGGCACTCTAGCCCAGGCAACAGAATGAGACTCTGTCTCAAAAAAAACAAAAAAAGATATAAAGCAGGGAAACTGATTTTGAACTCACCTTGAAAGTATTTGAGCAGTTGCATCGTCATTGGTTAAATATGTAATCTGAAAGTGGCCACTCTGAAGGGTAACATTCATACTCAGGCATACGTCAGAGATTTTGCAGCTTTGGTTCTAGAAGACCACAATAAAGCGAATATTACAATAAAACCAGTAACATGAATTGTTTTTATTTCTCAGCCCTATAAGTTATGTTTACACCATTCTATAGTCTGTTAAGTGTGCTATAACATTATGTCTAAAAAAAATACATGCCTTAATTTAAAAGTACTTTATTGCTAAAAAATGTTAATGATTATCTGAGATGTCAGCAAGTCCTAATCTTTTTCCTGATGGAAGGTCTTGCCTCAATGTTGATGGCTGCTGACTGATCAGGATGATAGTTGCTGAAGGCTGGGGTGGCTGTGGCAATTTCTGAAAATACGACAACAATGAAGTCTGCCACATTGATTAACTCTTCCTTTCACCAAAGATTTCTCTATAACATGTGATCCTGTTTATAGCATTTTACCAACAGCACTTTTTTCAAAATTGGAGTCAACCCTGCTGCTGCTTTATGAACTAACTTTATGTAATTTAAATCCTTCATTGTCATTTCAACAACGTTCACAACCAGCATCTTCACCAGGAGTAGATTCCACCTCAAAAATCCATTTTCTTTGCTCATCCATAAGAAGCGACTCCTATTGCATTCAAGTTTGATCATGAGATTGCAGCAATTCAGTTACATCTTCAGGCTCTACTTCTAATTCTAGTTATCCTGTTACTTTCACCAAATCTGCAGTTGCTTCATCCAGTTGAAGTCTTAAACCCCTCAGAATCATCCATGAGGGTTGAAAGCAGCCTTTTCTAATATTAATGTTGATATATGGACCTCCTCCAATGAAGCATGAATGTTCTTAATGACATCAAGAATGGTGAATCCTTTCCAAAAGGCTTTCAATTTACTTTGCCCAGATCCATGAGGGGAATCACTATCTATGGCAGCTATAGCATTACAAGATATATTTCTTGAATAATAAGACTTGAAACTCAAAATTACTCCTTGATCCATCAGCTACAGAATGGAGGTCGTGTTAGCAGGAATGAAAACAACATTAATCTCCTTGTACATCTCCATCAGAGCTCTTGGGTGACTAAGTATATTGTCAATGAGCAGTAATATTTTGAAAGGAACCTTTTTTTCTGAGCAGTAGGTCTCAGCAGTAAGCTTAAAATATTCAGTAAATCATGCCGTGAACAGATGTGCTGTCCTCCAAGCTTTTCCTTCCATTTACAGAGCACAGGCAGGGGTAGATTTAGCATAATTCTTAAGGGCCGTAGGATTTTCAGAATGGTAAATGAACATTGGCTTTAACTTCAAGTCACCAGCTGCATTAGCCCCTAACAAGAGAATCAGCCTGTCCTTTGAAGCTTTGAAGCCAGGCATCGACTTCTCTCAACTTATGAAAATTTTAGGTGTCATCTCCTTTCAATAGAAGGCTATTTCGTCTCCAATGAAAATCTTTTTTTTTTAGTGTAGCCACCTTCATCAGTGATCCTAGCTAGATCTTCTGGATAACTTGCTACAGCTTTTACATAAGCACTTGCTATTTCGCCTTGCACTTTTATATTAGATGGCTTCTTTCCTCAAATCTCATGAACAAATCTCTGCTAGCTTCCAGCTTTTCTTCTGCAGCTTCCTTATCTCTCAACCTTCATAGCACTGAAAAGAGTTAGAGCCTTGCTTTGGATTAGGCTTTGGCTTAAGGGAATGTTGTGGCTGGTTTGATCTTCTATCCAGACCACTAAAACTTTTTCCATGTTAGTAATGAGGCTATTTCACTTTCTTATCATCTGTGTGTTCACTGGAGTAGCACTTTTAATTTCTGTCAAGAACTTTTTCTTTACATTCACAACTTGGCTAACTGTTTGGTACAGGCAGTGTATTTTTTGGTCTGTCTTAGCTTTTGACATACTTTCCTCACTAACCGTAATCACTTCTAGCATTTGATTTAAAGTGAGAGTTGTAAGACTATTCCCTTCATTTGAACGCTTAGAGGGTTATTAAGTGGCCTAATGTCAATATTGTTTTGTCTTAGGGAATAAGGAGGCAGGGGAATGGCTGCTGGGTGGAGAAGTCAGAACACACACTACATTTATTGATTAAATTTATTGATAGTATGCAATTATAATAGTAACATCAAACATCACTGATTGTAGATCACCGTAACAGATATAATACAAAAGTTTGGAATATTGTGAGAATTACCAAAATGTGACACAGAGACACGAAGTGAGCACATTCTGTTGGAAAAATGGTGATGACGGATTTGCTGCAGGGCGGGGTTGCCACAACCTTCAATTTGTAAACATCACACTATCTGTGAAGCACAATAAAGTGAAAAACAATCAAACAAGGTATGCCTGTATAAAAATTGTGGTAAATTTCTCTGAAAATATTCTGTATTTTTATATTCTGAAATGAAATAGAAGATGTTTTCCTACATTAAAAAAAAATACTACAAGGCCGGGCGCTGTGGCTCACGCCTGTAATCCTAGCTCTTGGGAGGCCGAGGCGGGCGGATTGCTCAAGGTCAGGAGTTCAAAACCAGCCTGAGCAAGAGCGAGACCCCGTCTCTACTATAAATAGAAAGAAATTAATTGGCCAACTGATATATATATAAAAAATTAGCCGGGCATGGTGGCGCATGCCTGTAGTCCCAGCTACCCGGGAGGCTGAGGCAGAAGGATCACTCTAGCCCAGGAGTTTGAGGTTGCTGTGAGCTAGGACGCCACGGCACTCACTCTAGCCTGGGCAACAAAGCGAGACTCTGTCTCAAAAAAAAAAAAAATACTACTTTATCATAAGTGGCCATTATACTTGGCCCTTCTGGCTTTTTTCTGAGGTGGAAATATTGATACATGCTAGCATATTTGTTCCTGTGACCTTGTGTGATTTTTTAATCTTCCTGGGCATTATTTGTTGCTGAATGGTCTCTGAGGACCTTTCTAGCTCTAAAATTTTATGTCTCTCATATTCTGTGGTAAAATAATATAAAATTGTCTTTGCTGCTCAAAACTTGATTTCTTGTGTTAGTGGAAGTTGCTGGCTTTTAAAGATAATCAGTTTGATCTAGACTAAATGGAGAAAGAGACAGATTTACTGATTCAATCTACAGAAATAAATGACATAGTTGAGGTTGGAGATGAGTTATTTACTGGGATATGCATTTGAGGAGACCTTTAATGCTTTTATAAAAGTTTATGAAAGCATTTTCTAAATTTCTGCATCCCTTATATGAAGTCATTCTAGCCACAAGGAATGGTGCAGACTAGAAATGGAAGATCAAAGTACAATGGCATTATTGAAGTGCAGATCAGTGCTTTAGAGCCAAAGCTGTTCTGAGGATTTGAGCCTGTACCCATGCTGCCCTCAACTCATAGAGTCCATGATGTTCCCCCTTTCGTGTATCTGCTCATACTCTACCTTGCAATCCATCAGATGGCCTCTGTACATAATTAGAAAATCTTGCTTCACATTATTGTTATACTTTGTTACCTATTAAAATGTAAAAATAACATGTAAAAATAAGTTGCCCTTACAGAAATAAATACTGAATAAGAATGGTTCAAAATGTTAGCTTAAACATTTATCCCTTATTCTGAAAGAGAAAAGATACATCATATAACCTTTCTCCAAGTCCCTGCTATCATTTTAGCAATATAGAGATGGATTTCTTGAACTATTCAGCAATAGAGATATAAATTTAGAAGTCACTTATATAAAAGATGATTGCTGAATCCTTAAAAATAGATAAATTTGTTGAGGGGAAAAGGAATGGATGATTATGGCTGAATCTTTTTAATTTCCACCATAATAGAGAATAATTAAGGTGTCAGTAAAATATAATAAAAGGAATGATAAGGGAAATGAAAGAAATTTCCAAATATTATAAAATAATATAGAAGTAAAGTAGTAGGAACTGGAGCCAAATTGCAACAAATTAACAGAGAAGTGAGCACATTCTTGTTCTTAATTCTTACCTACAAGGAAGAATTGAATTTGATTGGCTCTTAGCCAGAGAAAACTTGAGTCAACTTCAAATTACTCATGCTAGCATTCAAGATTATTCATCATCTGAATTCCATGACCAATGTTTACCTTCTGAAATTCTTCAAACTGATGTTCTCAGTGTCCCCAGTGCAAATTTTGAGACTGCTATTATTTTTCCCCATCCACTCTTCTCCTTATTTGAATCCTACCAAGGGCCCAACTTAAGCCTCTTCTAATTCGTTATTGTCTTCCCTAAACCATTTAGAGATTTTGTGTGCCACTGATTTTGCTTTTAATCTGAACCTCCTTTAAGTCTTTTCCTTGTATCCTTTGTCTTCTCAATGAGAATGCTTCCCAGTGAGCATTTCAAGGGCTAGGTCCATGTTTCCTATTTGCTACTCAAGTTGTTGAACACCCTCAAGCCTCAGTACATTATCAAAAATGAGTAATTTAGAGTAAATGATCTCTGAGGTACTCATCAGAGCTAAAGTGCTCTGGATCTTTAATGCTCCATGGTGCCATGTATGTAATAAATTCTTTAAAAAATGTTTATATTCTCTCAGGAAAAATCAAAGCATGCTTAGTTGACCTGGATAGTCAGCCTGTCCTTTGAAGCTTTAGAATCCTTGGTAGCTTATAATCAAAGGTATTGTTTTCACCAATATCTGTCCATATACTTTCTATAATAAAAGTACCTGGTGTGCTGAATGCATATAAATGTTGTCTTGCTAGTTTTATGATAAAATTAGAACTCCCTTATTTTATCAGTATAGTTTTTTTAGTTTTATATATTTTTTATATATATATAGTTCATTTTATTGATCTGATCACTATGTTGCTGCTCTATGAGAGCCAGTATATACAGTGGTTAAAACCACAGACCTATGGTTCAGTTTAGACCTTACCATTTATTTGCAGTATGAGCTAAGCCATAGTGTTTAATCTTGCCAAGCTCCAGTTTCTTCATCTATTAAATGAATAATAATAGTACCTTCCTCTCTAGGTTGCTGACAGAATTAAATGAGACAATCCCTATAAAATATGGAGCATAGTCCTTGACACTTAGTAAGTGCTATATGTAGTAATTAGTCACTGTAATAGGGTTTTTTGGGTCAGATTTAATGATGCCAAAAGAATGACATCTCTGGAGTTTTTACATGTTAATTTTATGGGTGGGATTTCTGTTAAATTTTATAACCATTTACACCCACTATTTTATGTGATATTTTGATCATAAAATAGTAGGTTCTTTTCATAGTTATGTAGAATTGAATTGGCTAACTTCTGAGTGTTCCACTACTTATAATTTCATAGTAACAAAGCTGGTTCAGACTGGGACAAGATCCCTTACGTGGCTTTCTTTCATTACATGATGCAAGATGCTTGTATCACAAAATGAATTCAGAATGTCTTTCTCTAAATCTTTAGGAGTCAAATCAGAGTTAACTACCAGGTAGAGAAAAGTCTTGAAATTAAAACTGATATGCAATATCCAGGGGATAATTCTAAAGTAAACTTTGGTAAATGATGAGGTATCCTGTAGACTGTTTTACTACTTATGCCTATTCCCAGGTTTCACTTAGGAAACATTATAAATTTATAGCCTGACCACAATGTGTCCTAAACACTGAAGGCAAACCATATTATGGGGATTTCGTTTTAACCACGGAGAAGTTGTAACAAGCCCAAAACCACAGAACCAAGTAAGTAGTAGATCCGGGAATAGAATTGAGAAGGCTCTGATTCCTCCTCACATTCGGAGACCACAAGGTTCTGATCTGCTCCTTCTGAACATAATGACAGATCATCTAATGCTGCAGTATATGGCACATCAGGAGCAAACCATATGAGAGCACTCTCCAAAGGCATGCTGTCTTTACCTCCTAAAGTCCTGCTTAGAAACCAGAGAAGTGGAGAGTAGCCATTACAAGCAGATAATTATTAACTGGTATTTGTGTTTGGGGGTAGTTAGTTGCTACCATGACATTTGCTTTTTTGCTAAAGTTATAAAAACAGTAATATAATAACTTACAACCATAGAAATGCTTTTTCTTAGTAACTTTTTAAATTATTAATAAAGCTAGCTGAAGAGTTTCCTTAGAAGATGAAGAATGGCTTCATCTATATAAAGAGTAGAAAAACTTTATGTTCCTTTCAAGAATTCACTCCCAGCCCCCTATTTTACTTTTAAATTGTTGCTTCTTGATGCCTTTAGTTGATTTACAGAACACTGAAATGGTTGTTTTGAAGATTTTGTTCTGCAGTATTATTGCTGTTTGGGAAATGAATATGCCAACTTCCTCACTCTGTCATGCTGAAGTAGCCTTATCTATCATTCCTATTTTATATGGATAAAAATTGCTTGCATTTTTCTAGATTTTATCTTTTTATTATATCACAGATTATTTTTTTACTGGGATTATTTTCTTTCTTTTTGAAGTACACCTTTTAGAAGTTCCTTTAGTAAAAGTCTTTTGTTTTTTATCTATCTAAAGATGTTTTTGTTTTAACCTTACTCTTGAAGAATAGCTTTGTTGGACATACTACAAAGAATGACAGTTTTTTTTTCTTTGAGGATATTATTTTACTGTCTATGTCTTCTAGTGTTACTATTAAATAATGAAAAATATCCAGCGATTATAGAATACTCATATTCCAGTCATTGCTTTGAGCACTTAACGTTTATCACTTCATTTCATCCTGATGACAACCCTATGACAGTAGGTCATTACTGCTGTCATTTTTCTGATGGGAAAACAGAGGCACAGAGGAATTAAGGATACACACCATGTAACGAGGACAAGATTTCATCCCAGGAGCTCTGAATCAGGAGCCTGTGCTCTTAAACCACGATCACAGCTAAGCAAATACTTAAAAAGAAGAATAAAGCATGACTAACAATACTAAATATTAAAGTTTAGAAGTTAAAAATTTCTAATTTGGTACTATAAATTACCATATTAGAAAACTATGGTAAAAAAACCGGGAGGTTTGTTTTTTCGTGATAGACAAATTGATAGACTACTACTAATCATCAGCAGAACCAAAATAGGATGCTCACATGCCTGTTTCCTCATCTGTGGGATAAAGATAATGATAGTACTTACCTCATAGAGTGGTTGTGAAGAATACGAGTGTGTATGCCTATATCTATATCTTATGTCTTATAAAATGGAAAGATATTTGTCATTAGCAGTAGACTAAAATAGAAAAGCAGGCCGGGCGTGGTGGCTCACGCTTGTAATCCTAGCACTCTGGGAGGCCGAGGCAGGCGGATTGCTCAAGGTCAGAAGTTCAAAACCAGCCTGAGCGAGACCCTGTCTCTACTATAAAAATAGAAAGAAATTAATTGGCCAACTCATATATATATATATAAAATTAGCTGGGCATGGTGGCGCATGTCTGTAGTCCCAGCTACTCGGGAGGCTGAGGCAGGAGGATTGCTTGAGCCCAGGAGTTTGAGGTTGCTGTGAGCTAGGCTGACGCCACGGCACTCACTCTAGCCTGGGCAACAAAGCGAGACTCTGTTTCAAAAAAAAAAAATAAATAAATAAATAAATTAAATAAAATAGAAAAGCACATAAACAGATCCTACTGTACATCAGAATATAGTATATAATTGCAGGTGATGAGGGGAAAGACAGACTGTTAAGTAAATGGTGTTGGCATAGTTGGGTGATTATATAGAAAACAGAAATTTTGATCTATCTTTTTTTTTTAATCTATGGCCTAACAGTAAAAGTAATACCAGATTTAGAGGTTAACTATTTTCTAAACCCATGATACCATTAGAAGAAATTTTTGATTAATAGTGAAATAAATATATGTGAAGAAGGCTATTATAAGCATATTATCAAAAGCAGAAACTATAAATAAAAAGATTGAAAGATCTGACTCCATAAGAATTTAAAATTCTTTTGGTAAAAAAAAATAGGAACACTGTCTAAATGATTCATGGCACAGTATACTAGATTAGGAAAACCATTTCAATATATATAACAGAAGGTACTATTCTTGATAGATAAAGACCTCTTATGAAATAGTAAAGAGAATAACTATAACAATAGAAAAATAAACCAGTGAACATGCAATCTTCCAGAAAGAATTACAAATGACCAATAAACATAGAAAAAAATACTAAGCTATACTAGTAATTAAAATATAATAATAAACATTCAATGCCAGTTTTTACCTATGAATTTTATGGTGATTTGAAAAGTCCATCAAGGATAAATATATAATATATAGATACATACATATATACACACACACACATATGTATATGTGTATATATATATATATATATACAATGAAAGAAAAATAGCAGACTTAAAAGTTTTTTGTTGGATCTAAAAAAAGAAAGAGAGACCTCAGCTGCGTTATGATATCAGGGGTGGCGGTTTGAGACTGTCCTTGAATTATTGGTATAATGATGATAAGAAGTGAGAAATAAGGGCAGGGTTTAGTACCTTCTCTTCTGAGAGGTTTAGCAGCATCAGATGGAAGAAAGATAAGTAGCATAGCTTTGGTCTTGTCATGGTGAAGGGAGGTGGAGTCAGGGAGTCCTAAGAATCCTTGAGGACAGGAAGAGACCAGTGAGGAAAAGTTGAAGTTGTTAGTGTAGAAAGGTAAAGTTGATTCAGTAAGGTCCATCAAGGGATTAGAAACAATGAAGCAAGAAAAGGTCTCACAAATAGAGGAAAAAAAGAGCAATAAAAGTACAAAGTTTCTTTAATATCCAGGAGAGCTGAGGTTAAGATTGTTCTCTCTAGCCTTGATTTCAGTGAGGTGGTGACTGAAAAGAGATTGAATGTTTGGGGGATAAGGAGAGTAAAATAAGATTTGTACAAGCTGCTACAATAGTCTGAATGTTTATGTCCCTCCAAAGTTCATACGTTAAAACTTAATCTCCAATGTGAGAGTATTAAGAGGTGGGGGCCATTTGGGAAGTGATTAAGTCATGAGGGCTCTTGCCTTATGAATGGGAGTAATGCCCTTATAAAAGAGGCTGAAAGGAGCTTGCTTGCCCCTTCCACCCTGGAAAGATGCAGCAAGACCTCTCCTCACTATCTATGAGGAGAGGTCCTCACCAGACAATGGTGTCTACCAGCACCTTGATCTTGGACTGCCAGCCTCCAGAACTGGGTACAGTACATTTTTTTTTTTTTGAGACAGAGTCTCGCTTTGTTGCCTAGGCTAGAGTGAGTGCCATGGCATCAGCCTAGCTCACAGCAACCTCAAGCTCCTGGCTCAAGCAATCCTTCTGCCTCAGCCTCCCGAGTAGCTGGGACTACAGGCATGCGCCACCATGCCCGGCTAATTTTATATTTATATATATATATATATTTTTTTTTATATATATATATATTTTTATATATATATATTAGTTAGGCAATTAATTTCTTTCTATTTATAGTAGAGACGGGGTCTCGCTCTTGCTCAGGCTGGTTTCGAACTCCTGACCTCGAGCAATCCACCTGCCTCGGCCTCCCAGAGAGCTAGGATTACAGGCGTGAGCCACCACGCCTGGCCTTACAGTACATTTTTATTGTTTATAAATTACCCAGTCTAAGTTATTTTGTTACAGCAGCTGCTTTGGGGATCTTGATGAGGATTAGTAAGAGATGAAAAACAAATATTGCAGGACTTGTTGGAGATCCAGGCTAAGACTCTACAGTGTGGATTTATGTGCCCCCTTAGTGGGGTGAGGGAGAACAAGGGGACAGGGAGTCTAGGGAGATAGCCAGTGACTGTTGAATTAACTGCCTTTGGCATATAGAGGTGAAGCAAGAACAAGTGAATTAGTGGGACTAGAAGGACCAGAATGAAGACCTGACCTCGTATCTTTCACTGTGCTCTTACGTATACCACCACACTATAGCCAATTAGGGCTTTTTGCCATTTTTTTAAACAATTTTTTTCTTTCCTGTCTTTCCTCTGTTATTTTGCTTCTGCTTTCCCTAGCTTGTAAAACCCCACATCTCTATTTTTGAAATCATAACTATCCATTAAAATTTAATTCATCTGTTGCTTGGCCTGTGACACTAGCTAGAAGTGATACCTGTCCTCTGAACACCTGTAATTCCTTGTTTATGCATACTACTTTGTTACTTTTCATGTACTTTTCACTTATTTCAAAAGATTTTTGTTTCCACTAAGTTTGAAATTCCTTGAGGATAGGACCGCATTTTGGTCATTTTATATTATTTCACAGTGGCAACACAATGCCTTTTCTGAGGTAAGCATGTAGTAAGTATTTACTGAATACATACTGTATTACATATTTATACTAAACAGCAAGATAGGACCTTTAAAAGAAAATAACGTTTAACCTTTTCTTTGTGCTAATTTTAAAGGTTTATTTTTAAATGTTATTTCATTAAACTTTCTAATGTGAAAGTTTTTGTCCCATAGGTATGGCATGAATTGCCTTATTCAGTTTGAAGATTTTGCCAATATGAATGCATTTCGTCTCCTGCACAAGTATCGGAACAAGTATTGCACATTCAATGATGATATTCAAGGTAATAAAAAATTTCACTGTGTATGGATCAAGAACAACATGTCTGAAATTAGTTCATAGTTTTATAGTGATTCAATTTCAATAAATATATACTAAATACCTGTTAAATGCAAGGAATTATGCTTGATGATTTCACACATCATTTCTCATTTAATTTCGTATATTCAAGAAAAGTACTCTGTGACTTTAGAATGTCCCATATTATCTATGCACTAGTGAATGAGCTCCAAGAAATCTCCTCTTGGATATCTCAAAAGTTACCTCTTACTCAGCCTACCCAAAATCAAACTCTTATTTCCCCACCAAACCTGACCATCTTCCAGTATTCTCCTTTTCAGTGAATTCCTGATAGCTCGTTCTCCTTCAGCTTTCCTACCAAATGCTGCCCACCACTAAATCCTTCTGATTTCCTATCATAAAAATCTGTGTCTTCTATAGATTTCTTTCCTTTACCCTAGGGTAAGTTACCATCATCTAAGATCTGAGTGCTGAGGATTTAGTGGTGAACAGAGTTTTCTTTTTGCTATAGAAATCTGGTTTCATCTTTTCCTTAAAATACTTTAATGGTTTTCCATTACACTTAGGATAAAGATTAAATTCCTGAATATGGCTCAAAATGCATGGTCTGACCCCTGCCTCTTTCTCCAGCCCATTACTTTTGCCGTTCTAGCCATACATTCTTTCTCAGGTCCTCAAATGAGCCAGGCTTCTTTCAATTGTAGTGTCTATCCAAATGTCGATCTCTCTTCCTTGAATACTCTTCCTTCCCTTCTTCAAATCTCATCTCAATCATGACATTCCTCAGGAAAACATTCTGAGTCCCATGTCTCAAATTCACCTCATATCTCATACACTGTGTACTTTGCTCTTGTGGTGCTTATCACAGTAGCAGTTTTATAAATTTATGCAAGTTTTTAAAATTGATATCTCCCTTTCCACTAAATCTTCAGCTCTGTGAGGGCAAGGAACATGGCTGTTTCACTCATCACTATATTATTAACTTGTCATTAACACAGTTCATAACCCATAGAAAGTACTTAATCTTAATGGAATGAATGAATATAGTATGTTTAAAGCAGGAGTTGGCCTCTGGGCCAAATCCAGCCCACTGCCTGTTTTTGTAAAGTTTTATTGCAAAACAGCCATGCCCATGTATTGTTTATGGCAGGTTTCATGCTACGACAACAGAATTAAGTCTGGGACAGACACTATAGCACACAAGCCCTAACATGTTTACTTTATGGCCCTTTACAAAAAGAGTTTGCCAACCTTTGGCCTAAAGGATTAATTTTGAAGGAGGTGGTGGTGAGAGTTGAACTAAGGAATTAGGTTGGCTATGGTAGGTTTGCATTTTGGAAAGATTACTCACATTGCCTTCAGAGTAGAGACCAAGATTGAATGGGAGCAAATTTGAAGGCTGTTGCTGAAATCCAGGTACCTTGATGATGATGGTACCTTGTTCTAGGAAAGTGCCAGTGAAGATAGAGAGAAGTAGACACATGATTGGTTACTGATAGCGAGGAAAGAGCCAAGGATGGATCTTAGGTTTCCTCCATGAAGAACTGGAAGAATGGCAGGCCAGTAACTGAAAAAGAGGAAATAAAAGACATTCTTATATGTAGAGGTTAAGAGTTCTGACTCATGAGTCAGAACTGATTTGCTTTGCTTCTTACTAGCTGTGGACTTTGATCAATTTACTTAACCTGTCTGAGTTTTCATTTTGTCATGTATGGCAAGAAGTTATATAAAAGCTTCTATTTTTTTCTGAAGTGAAGACAAAGCTCTGTTTGGTAGGCAGAAGGGCCTAGACATAAAAGACCTATAAAGATAGAACATGAGTGAGGTATTCTGATGCAGTACTTCCCAGAAGGATCAGGTCTGAGTGATGGCAAACCCCATGATGAAAAGGAAGGTAGCCAAAGTGGAATAAAGATGATTGTCATTGGAAATGAGGTGATCAAAGACAAATTTAAATGTAAAATGGGGATGGTAGTGTTTCTGTCATGCACTCTATATTAAGGACAAAATAATGATTTGCAAAAATATGCTGTCAACTGAAATGTACCTTGTAAATATATTTTTAATTCACTATGCTTAAGTTCTTTAAGATGATAACTATTTAAATTTACTGTGTTTAAAAATCATGAATCTCTTTATACCTTTTGAGGTACACAAAAGTAATTGATCACATCTTTCTTCTCCCCAAATTCTTTGACATGTTAATTGTTCTTTAGTTCCCATTTTCATGACAAAGATGCTTAAGTCGTTTAAACTTTGTTTTAGTCTTGTTTTATGTTAAATTTCTTTTTGAGTATTCATTCATGAGAAGTAAATATTTGGAGGGTTTCAGAAAGGGAATAACCTGGAAATTTCCAGTAGTTAAGAATTGTAAATGTGAGCTATAGAAAGAAGGACTGATTTTAATGTGTTGAAAGCCTAACTTGAAGATCCCATGTATGATGGTAGAGAGCCTCTGATGCCACAAACACAGGCATTGCAGACCAGCGTCTTTAAGTCACTTAGTATTTCATTTTGTGGTGGTCTCTAAAAGAGCCACCAGTAAGCTATTTAACAAACCTTTACCATCCTTTCCTTAATATTCTATATCTTTTGATTTTGTGGGTCTCGTAGAGATGTTCATCTATCAGTCAAAGACCGGTATTCTATAATTTTGAATCATTATGCGGTATCAATACGAATCAGAGTTGAGTTTAAGAAAAAGAATGCTAAATCCAAATCATTAAACAAAATAAGCAATTAGGAATTAGGGTCAAAATTTCTATCAACCAAGGCCAGGAATTTAGAGGTCAGGGCCTGGGGTACATCAGAATTAAAGTCTGCAGCACGGGAAATCTGAGGCAAGAGCCAAGCCAAGGTCAAAAGCAGTGCGTGCAGAAGAGCCCTGAGGATCCACAGCAGCATATTGCCCCAGCAGGTCACTGTTGTGAAGGCATTTAAATAACCAGGTTTTTTTCACCTCGACTAATCTGGCCTGAAATATAACCTGCATGCATATAGTCTGCTTATTTCCACATAGGAATTTTAGAGTATTGCTGCCTTAGGAAACAAAAAGAGAAGTTTGAGGAAAATGTGTCTAATCTCTGACTAGAGAAAACCTTTGGCAAGTTATTGGGGTTCTGACTAGAAATGACCAAACCATTTTGTACACTTCTCCATATTGTGTCCTTATGACATATTTTCTCCATGTGTTTCTCTTTTTTACGTTTTAACTTTATGTTTTTACCATTATGCCCACAGATGTAATATTTTCCCCACTGTGGGCACAGAAATTACATTCTAGTGCCAATGAAAATAATTATGTAACCATTACAACCTTACCATGTAAATAAATGTGTTTACACTGGACCTTAGGATGGACACTTTTTTCTTTTTTTTTTTTTAACAGATGTGTTAGTTAAAAGATATTATTTTATAAAAAGTATTTGATTAAAGAAAAATATACTTAAAATTCTACTGTATTAGTGATCTAATATAATCTTAAGTGATACAAATCTTGGTTCAAACTTATTTTAGACATAAATGCATTCTTATTGTAAATTATTTTTAACTGGAAAAAAATGTACAAATTAAGTCTATTAAGAAATTGGACATTTAATTATATAATCTGAAGACCACCAGAATTCAGCAATTTCAGATTGAAAGAATAGGTATTACCCTCTAGTCTTTTAAAATAATCTACAAAAAGAGATTTTTCTCCTTTTGAATGGCTATTCTGTAATATGATGCTATAAATATTGTACATAGAAATTATAGTCATAATAAACTAGTTTGACTTCTTAGGATTTCTAAAAAATGTAATTAATACATTAGTTTACATTTTTGTAAATGTAGTATAATCTTATACTGAATGCTTTGATAGTTGAAAAGATTAAAATCAGACATGGTAGAACAGACATTCATAAAAGAATGAATACCATGGCCAATAAACATGTTTTTAAAAGTTCAACCTTACTATTAAGTTTTAAAAAGTTATTTAAACAGCAAATGAGAAACTGATTTTCTCTATCAAGCTGACAAGGATTTTTGTTATAATCCCACTATTAATGCTGCTTTTAGAAAATGATCATTCATACAATGATTATGGAAGTATAAATTGGTACAACTCTTGGGAAGCCAATTTTTGTCAAAGAGCCTTTAAAACATGCGGATCTTCAAGCCAATACAATAATTCTATTTTTAGAAATTTATCCTGAGAAAATAAATGTGTGTAAAGTAAATGTACAAGGATATTCATTGCAATGCAGTTTTTTTTTTTTGTTTGTTTTGTTTTTTGAGACAGAGTCTCACTTTGTTGCCCAGGCTAGAGTGAGTGCTGTGGCGTCAGCCTAGCTCACAGCAACCTCAAACTCCTGGGCTCGAGTGATCCTTCTGCCTCAGCCTCCCGGGTAGCTGGGACTACAGGCATGCGCCACCATGCCCGGCTAATTTTTTATATATATATCAGTTGGCCGATTAATTTCTTTCTATTTATAGTAGAGACGGGGTCTCGCTCTTGCTCAGGCTGGTTTTGAACTCCTGACCTTGAGCAATCCGCCCGCCTCGGCCTCCCAAGAGCTAGGATTACAGGCGTGAGCCACAGCGCCCGGCCTGCAATGCAGTTTTTAATAGCAAAAAAATCAGAAGTGCTCTAAATATCCAAAAATAGAGATTTAGTTAAAGAATTGTCATCTATAGTATGGAATATTACAACCATACAAAATAATATTTTTAAATGTATTATAGACATAAGATAGTTATAATATTTTAAGAGACAAAAATTATGTTAAAATAGTGAGTTTGGAATGAGATAATTTTTATAAGTTAAAATTTTAAGTGTAAAAAGATCAGACATGACATACTTAGTTGTTGAGCCATTATATCAAAAATACCTAAGATATAATCTTTCATTAGCAAGATTACTTAGTATCAAAAGGATCTTGCTTCTATTAGTATTCTTTTCAAATTGGTATCATTTTTTGTTTATGGTGTAATTTGGTATTTGCTATCATATCGGTGGTATACTTTTTTTGTACCACTTATTTGACAAAATATTAGATGTAACTGATGGTAGCAAACAAGTTGTACAGAGAAAGAAAGAAAATATCATTCTGGGTATCCTTCCTCTTATTCACAAATTTTTCTGAGTTAGTACTCATAATTACACTCCAGTGCATCCCAGATTTCTTTGCATTAAAATGCAAGAAACTATTTTAGACTGTTTTGTTGTATTAGAATTTGCTAAATATTTATCAGAAAAAGCAGTCTATGAGTTAGAATGCAAAGTTCTATTGCATTTTTTGTAAAATTTTATATTTTGTTAAATCTTTTTATTACAAAAGAATTTAATCTTGTGGAATTTTTCAAATATTACTTTTCTTGACTAATAATGACACCCTACCACGTTGGGAAAGCTCATTAGAGTTGGAAGACAACTTCTCCTGTAACTTCAATCTCTTTCTCTCCATTGCCTCCTTCCCCTTAGTCTATGACCATGTTTAATTGCTTTAATTCTTAAAATTGTTGCTTCAATCCTTTTTTCCCCCTCCAGCAGCCTGTGTCATTCTTTCCTTAAAAATATAAAAATAAAATATTTGCCTCAACCCTGTTTCCCTCCCACTCCCATCTCCGTCTTCACCCTGTTCTTCCATTTCTTCTTTTTCCAAGGAATACTCTACACTGCCCTCCCTGTTCTTCACCTTCCATTTCTGCCTCAGCACATTGTCCTCCGTCTTCAGCTCTAACATGTATACATGTCACTAAAATAGTTCTCTGAAAGGTCACTGGTGATGTAATTGCCAGATCCAATAGCTATTTTCATTTCCTTTCTTTATTGACCTTTATTTTCTGCCATACTTTTACACAGACTTTCATTTTAAATAATGTATAGAGGAGAGGCTTTTGCATAATATATGACTTACCACAGTTAATAATTATTGCAATGCTGACTCAAAGTTGCAAACATTTTATTTTTACAGTTCACATTGTGATCCTAAATAAAAAAAAACACAAAAGAGACATACAGGCTTTAAACTATTATTATTTATTGTGGTCTTATTTGTGACTACCTAATTATACAAGAAACAAACCAAAAGACTGAAAAGAACATTTATACTGATAATAAAATGTTGACTATCTTTGGTACTTGGCATACATAATAAATACTTCATCATTGTGTCATTCATCAAACCTACTCTAATTTATGTTTTAACAAAGTAAAGGTATTTAAAGGTTAACTAGGCTTTACTACCCAGCTGGGTGATCTAGAGACATCATAGGGAGAATGTTACTTTAGAAAAGTAAAATGTAGATACAGCTGGAAAGCACTACAAGAAGCTGCAGTTTTATTTCAGGCATAAGCCATAAAGAAGTTAAGCTGTGTAATTACGATCAAAGCAAGAGAACAGTTCTGGGATCTGTGCAAGCATATGTGGTGAAGTAATGTAATTAGAACTTGTGAAGTTTCTATGCCTATGAGACATGATGAGGAAAACACAGTTTTTATCCTAAATAAATTTTATATTAATTTTGTCTAGCACTTTTGGGATCTACCAATGATCATTGTAGGTAGAAAACCAATTAAAGAATGCAATAAATCAGATTTTAATTGCTATTAACAGCTGATTTTTCAAATTTGAAAATTAAAACATTAAATATCAAATATATCAAAAATATCAATACCGTCAGTGCCATTACCAGCAATCATTCACTACATGACTACTTTGTGTGAAGGGGATCAGTAATAGATTTCAAAACCACAAGAGTAATTAGGTAGAAGAATCTAATTATCACTTATTACTCTCTCATCTCATATAGTAAAACTATTTTACAAATGAGGACATTATTTGATATATGAAATAATTCCTCTAAATTCTTTCATGTAGTAAGTGGATTAAACTGGAATCCACATAAGAATCCAAATCCCATGCTCTTACTCATTGTGTCACCAAAATAAGCCACAGTATCTTCTTCTTGGAACATTTCAAGAATAGTAGTAAGCTGCTCTCTTAAAATATTGATGTCAGTAGCTTGAGAGTTTTATCTCATATGCAAGCATGGAATCAGACAACCAACAGGTTTCCTTTCAATCCTAGTTAACCTATTTTGTGATGATTTCAAGATGTGAGTAAAGGCTTCAGACTTGACAGGGCCTGTTTGAAGGTTACTAAAGGATATTTATTACTTGTTTCAGGAACAGCATCTGTTGCAGTTGCAGGTCTCCTTGCAGCTCTTCGAATAACCAAGAACAAACTGTCTGATCAGACAATACTATTCCAAGGAGCTGGAGAGGTACCTGCCTTTTGTAATACTTATGCTATTTTAACTAATGAACATATAATTAGTTTTAATTACTCATTAATGGAAAGTTTAAAGTATTCTTTCATATTTTAGTATATTATAACCATAGGCTTTTATTAAAGATTCCCAAATTATTGAGGCATATTATTAACAATTTTTCATAGGAGACTTCAGTGGAGAGGTATAGAGATATTTTTCAGTTTTAAATTTATGAGAGTATCAAATATTGCCATAGATTTTCATAGGCATAATTTCCTGTGCCATGCAGGAAAAAAGTTCCCAATGTATGCTTACATATGAAAGCCTTTGAGTATTTAAGTGAGTATATCTGATGCTGATTTGTCACATATAAATTTTCTTAATTTGACTCACAAGTCAGTGTTCATATATGTAATTATACTATGCTTTTAAGAAAGAAATATTTTGAATTAGGGACTAGGAGTGCATTATAACTGTTCAACTGCAAAAGAACCAAAACACTTTAAATTGTTGGAAGGAAATTGCAACAAGACTAAATTATGCTTTCAGTTTTTATTTGCTGTAATTTAATCATTTGAAAGAAGAAAACTAGACTCTAATAAATAATAATTCTAAATAGAAATTAAAATGTTAGTTGACTTTGAGCTTCCTGTGAGAAAACTGCCAAAAATCTCTTTAGAATTATAGCATGTGATAAATAGAGAAATACATTGTGGCTATGTATATATATTTTAAGAAACTTTAAATTTTCAAATTCAACAAGATTGTGAGCAAAACAGTGACACTGATAGAAATTTGAGTATGTACGTTGGTTTTCTTTTTGCTTGCTCTTTTTTTTTTTTTTTTTTTTTTTTGAGACAAAGTCTCACTTTGTTGCCCAGGCTAGAGTGAGTGCTGTGGCATCAGCCTAGCTTATAGCAACCTCAAACTCCTGGGCTTAAGCGATCCTCCTGCCTCAGCTTCCCGAGTAGCTAGGACTACAGGCATGCGCCACCATACCCGGCTAATTTTTTCTACATATATTAGTTGGCCAATTAATTTCTTTCTATTTATAGTAGAGACGGGGTCTTGCTCTTGCTCAGGCTGGTTTCAAACTCCTGACCTCAAGCAATCCACCTGCCTCAGTCTCCCAGAGTGCTAGGATTATAGGCGTTAGCCACCATGCCCGGCCTTGCTTGCTCTTAATATAAAATACATGAAGCTAGAATTTGAATACTAAGATACAAATATGTGAAATTATTCAGAATGTAAATCTCATTCACTTTTATGTTGAAATAAAAACCAAGGCTACATGACAGCTCATTAACATTTGAATTCTTTATTTTGTGGATTATTATATGCTGTCTTTACTTTTATTAAACCTCTTTGAATTTTCAGAGGGTTTTTGTGAATGGCACAGGTCTGTTCTTGATACTCAACAGAGCAGAAGTATTCATGGTTGGATGATTCAAAACTAGCACTTGTTTGTCCCTGAAAAGATACTGGTTTTCACAGATTATTACAAAATTTACCAAATACCAAGGAATGTGATTCCTTTAATCTTGTAAAAAATTTCACAACACTTTCTTTGTCCAAATTAAGAGAGTAAATGAATTCTTGGGAACACGGATATTTTGACAGTTTCATTTGGTTGCCTAATTGGTCAAGTTCCCATCCAAATGACCAGGCTTCATTCTTCAAATTCAATTAGAAGAGACTGAGCCTAACAATAAACTATACATCCAATGTGCAGGGTTGTCCAGTTCATTATTTTAAATTCAATACTTTCTTGTTGGAGCAAATCTTAACTGCATTAATAGGATTAAAGATACTGACAATCAAGAATATCAGTGATTTATCTGTTACTAAGTAGCAGGCCACATAATAGTGTTTCTGTTGTAGTAAGAAGGGTAAATAATTGTCATTTGGCTTAACCCAAATGTGAAAAAAATACTTTTGTCTATTTTGTACTCATTTGGCTAAAGAGCTATATTCATTCACTTATACTAGGAGCAGAGTCATTTTTTACTTCCTTACTAACAAAGACAAAACGAGGTGAAATGTAACCCTTGATAATAAGATATCATGTGTAACAACTTAAAAAAAATTTTTTTTTCATAATCTCTTTCTCAGGCTGCCTTAGGGATTGCACACCTGATTGTTATGGCCATGGAAAAAGAAGGTTTACCGAAAGAGAAAGCCATCAAAAAGATATGGTTGGTTGACTCAAAAGGATTAATAGTTAAGGTAAGAATTTGTCATTTTTAGCCAGAGTAAAGATCAATTTGCCATTCTGGATGACCATCTCAAAGGCTACTTCTGTTTCCACCACCTTCCTTTACACTCTGTTAAAAGAGTAGCCATTAAACATGAATGATCATGTCATTCTGAATAAAGAAGAAAACTATAGCTGAGGAACAGATTCCATCTGCAATAAGAATAGACTCCTTAACAACTCTGTGGATTGTCAGTCCATTTGGATTAGTTTAGTTTGCAATTTGGCAATTTAATAGTGATACAGATGAAATACTGAGATATAGCATTTTTTATTAAGAGCCATCTGTCAAATTGTACATTAACTAGAAAGAAAGGAGGAAAAAAATGAAATAGCTACTTCTTTACTTGCTCCTTTCTCTCAACCAAATTCTTGAGTGTTTGATTGGGAATTCCTGACTGAAGACTTTAATAAATAGGCTGTTTGAATGTTATCTTACCTAAGCCTCAGTTTCCCCAGCTTTAATAAAGGTAATAGTATCTACTTTATAGGGTTATCGTGAGAACTAAATAAGATTAGGTTTGTGACCATGTTGCTATACAGTTTGTCATCGGTGCTTATCAATCATTCTTCTGTAAACTGCTAGAAAAAACACAAATGAATCCCCTTTCTATGTGAAGGTGAATTATAAGGAGTAATTGTGATAAGCAGTGTCTTCTGGAATTTAATACAGAAATACATGTGAATGTGTGCAAACTTTCTAGAAAGCTGTTTTATGTCTATTCAGAGCTTTTAAAAGTTTATGCTTCTAAGCCAATAATTTCCATTCTAAGTATCTATTCTATATGATAGAGATGTATGAAATAAGTTGTAGCATAGCCACGTGAATATATCAGCTTAGAATTCTCTTTAAAGAGCAATAAATGACACATTAAAGGCTTCATAATATGTTAGGTAAAAAAACAAAATAACATATATAACTTTTGATTTAAAAATAAAATGGTATATAAAATCATAAAAGGAAATATATCAAATACATGTTACTTTAAAACATGTTATTTTAATGCCTTCTTTTATTTTACAAATTCTTAATTATATTTCTTTAAAGCTAGAAAAATACTTTTTAAAATCTCTATATAGACAATTTTGCCTTAAATGAAGAAAAAGTATATGCATAACTGTTTGTAGCAAGCGTGTTTAAAAACAGAGACTTTCAATATAGATTTCTTGGCTTTAAAATTTGCTATTGCTTTGAAGAATCAGCATAACTATTAAAATGTGTATACTGTCGTCATGTCATATCTTTGGGCATATGTCTTATTTACTGAATGAAATTTACATTTACTGAATGAAATATCCTATGAATCAGGCATATTTCTAAACTCTGGGGATACAGTAAGAACCTTGATCTCAAGAAGCTCACAACGTAGTGGGAAGAACTCAAACAAGCCATGAATGAGTTACAGTGATGTATGAAAGTGTTATAGAAATATGTTCATGGTGCCAGGGCATACAGATTGTGCTCCTTGCTGCACTCAAGAGAAAGATAGGAATGCTGAGGAAGATCCTGAGACAAGGTGCCTCGTGCATTCAGTTGGAAAGGAAGAGTTAAGAGTTTATCTGGAGCCTCCATGGATATCTTAAACTTCCTATATCCAAAACTGAAACAAAGGAAACATGGTGGCAAGTTCACTGAGAAATCTTGACTGAAGCTAAGGATCATATCTTTCATCTTTTTGAATCTTCAGCATTCTACACAATGTCTAGTACATACCTGACAATATATATTTTGTTAATAAATGAGTTAATTAACAAATGGCTTTCCAGGCAGAAGAACCAGCATGAGCAAAAGAAAGAAAATATTTTGGTACAAGAGCCATTTAAGGATTAGGTTTGAAAGGAAGCAGATGACAAGTGACAAAGGACCTTCTGATTCCTGAAAATGAGCAGCAATTGAATAAACCTGTGTAGGGGAGTTTGCCTTTTCAGTCAGTCTGAGGGCTTTGTGGAGGATAGATGGAAATGAGGGGAAACCAAGAAAAAGAAACTAGGTACAAAGCTGTTGAAATAATCCAAATAAAAACTAACTGGGGTCTGACTGTGAAGGTGAATGAAAGAAGCTTAATCGGTAGATATTTAGGAAATAGAATCGGTATACTTAGTAACTGATTAAATATGGAAGAAGAAATAGGGTAAAGTAGAGGCTGGACTCCTTGGGTGTCTAGGTAAGTGATGCAGCCATTAACATAAAAAAAGAATGAAGAACAGACCAGTTTAAGGGAGATGGTGAGATCAGGTTTACACATAGCAAGTTTAAGGTTCCTTAAACGTGGAAATCCCAGATGGAGATGTCCCCCTGGCAGTTGGAGATACGGGACTGACACTCATGGTAATAGTCTGGTCTGGAGGTAGGGATTTGGGCATCATCAGCTTGTAAACAGTTGGAGCTATGGAAAAAGCTATACAAAACTGTGTTGTGCTTAGGGACATAAAACATTCAAGAATCCAAAAAGTGGAAGTCTGCAACCATGGTTTTATTTTGTGGTTACTAATGACATTTTTATATGAAATCTGTATTAAAGATTGAGATGCTATTGAGATGCTATAGACGTTAGCATCTCAAATAATTTTAACATAGATTTACTGAGCTTAGATTCCCAATTACATGGAGTACAATACTTGGAATAACTGTGAAGTTGTTGGCTAGACCAAGTCAGTCACTCTTACTTACTTCATGTCTTTTACTTGCCAAAATAAAGAAGTGCACATATTCAGCTTGCCAAGATAAAGTTACATTTTAAATGGTTGCTATACATTTAATAGCTTTGCATTATTTAATATAAAAGATAGATATTAAGTTTCATGCTTTTAAACGGTCAGAATTCTTAAATTGACTTTTGTTGCGGAACTCATAAACCTTAGAATAACTAGTAAATTAGTATAATCCTGTTTCTAAATTTATTTTACATGATTCTTTTGTTTGTTTGTCTTTCATCCTTAATACTTTTACAACATCCCCTGAGAACCAATAATAATCATTTTATTAATTTTATTAACATATAATGTAATTATTTATAATATATAAAAATATCATAAAGTTTTAAATAAAAAGTTTTCTTGGTGAAACTCTACTTTTTGAAGATATAAAACCAAAAACTAAAATATAAGCTCTGAGGTCAGCTCTGAGTTATATCATCATCACACTAGATAATTATTATTCTAGCATGTTTTATGTTTTCATTTTCAATATCATAGCTACAGCATTTTTCATCATTTACCTCATATCCATATGAGCAGTGGAAGGAGTTGTATGCTATAGAATATAAATATTGTGAATAATTCATCAATATCAGTAAGGTTCATTGAATCAACTACTTGGTTACTGATAATACTCAAATATCTTAGTATTTTATAGTGGGAAACATTTCATATATTAATTTTTTCAATTAATATTAGTATATTTTAATATAAGCAAACCAATACTTACTTTTAAAAATCCTTCCAAAATAAAAATTAGAGTAAGAATAAAAACAGTAAAGAGAGGGTGAGAAAGGAGCATTACTGGCATATGTAGTGTTTGCATTTTGCAATGCTGACTTGGAACATTTTCAGGGAGGACAAGAAGCCACAAAACAAACCAATCCAGATTTAATCTATTCCTTAAATAAATACATTTTCGCTTTCACTAATAAACCAAATTAATGCTAAGACAGAACATTCGAAACAAAAAGTAGTATATTAACAGATACCATGAAGGGTAGGCTTCATCTAATCCAGAATAAGACCATAGACTGGTTTGAATTTTGTTTCGCTTTTGGTTTTATTTTGTTCTGTTTTCAATAATTTTACTTCACTATATTTTTTGATTTGTAGTTAAATGTTTAGCTCTTATAGAAAGAGATAGTGAATAAAGGTATATTGTATGGCATAAAGGTAGTTTTGAGAAGAATTATTTCTTTCCTTAGAGTTTATCTTTAGCTCCTGGCCTTGAAATGCCAGGCTGTATAGAAAAAATTTTCCTTTGCTCTGCTGTTTTATCAGAATTTCAGACAGTGGTGCTGCCACTGCCTTGATTGATGGTTAATACATTTCAAACACTGTGCTTAAAAAAAAAAAAAAGAAAATGAACTCCTAAGAGACTTTGTAGTGTGGTGAGAAATATCTGGTTTGATTATTTTCTCCCACTTTTCCATTTCATATAGAGTACGATCAATGCATATGTAGGTATTAAAAAGAATAGAGGCCAAAGATTATAAGCATAAGTCTTTTAGACAGAAAATGATGAACATTGATTTTTAACACACAAAATTAAATTTTGATGGAGTTTACCACCTACTTCTTTAAATCACAACCATTCTGTACCCCTTGTAACACTTTTATCACATAATTTGCCTTCTTTTAATCTGTCCTGAGATGATGAAACACAGCTCTGGACTCTTTAGCAAGCACACATACCTGCATTGCAGCTTGCTGAGAAGGCCCTGTCTACAGATCCAAAGAGGAGCCACACTCAACCTAAGAAACCACTATTGACATGAGAGCAAGAACAGGCCAACAAAATGGGGTAGGAAGTCCAAGTAGTCAGTGATTCAAGATAGGCACTTGTGGAAAAGTTCTTCTAGTGCCTGAGTGTAGGAAGGAATACATACTTATCAGTGGCAATCTATAACTAATTCACTTATACCTATCCTGGGTTATGGAATGATAACCCCAAATCTTGGCAATCTTGGTCACCTTTTCTCCTGCCCACTCCCAACTTAACATCTGTGCTTTTGAAAAAGGTAGTAATTCAACCCGGTTTTATCTTCTACTCTATGCAAAGAATCAGCACAAAATAAGAGGGTAGGGGTGACTGATATCGCAATCACAAATAATGATATAACAAAGAAATTCCCAGTTATCCATAGATTTTGAACAGAAGGAGAAAAATGAGCCATTAGTCTAGAAAATGGAAGTCCAAAGGTAAAGGCAGTTGCCTCAATTTTACCGGATTTTGAGAAGGTCATCACCTTCCAATAGTTTCTTTAATCTAATCCAGATCATGAAATCAACTTTGAAAATTGCAGAGAAAATATTTGAGAGACCTTTATTTTTTTGTCTTTTCATTCTTCTGTTTTTGTCATGTAAAGCCCTTCAGTAACGCTAGTATTACCATTTCATGATTCCTGGCCTTCTTTCAGTATTCTCTCAGCTTTTGTAAGTCACACCAGGAATCCAGCCTTTGGGAGTGAGCCTGTGGGTAATTTATGTTTTTTTCACTAGATGGAATATCTTCTGGCCAAGTTCTGGCTTCAGTGGCTAGGAGCTGCCAGTGGGTATACTATGATGAATAAAGTAAGATGTTTATGACTACACCTACATCTTTTCTTTTTATACAATATTTATGTCTTCTTTATGATTTGCTTCTCATTCTAGGCAATTTAGTAGGTTTAAATTACAGTAAATATTTTTTATGTCTCAGGTTGTCAGCCAAAAAAAGTATTAGGCATCTGTGACTGCCAATTTATATTATTTTGTAGCTTTCCTTCTTTAGACTCACCATTTCATACTTTTTTGAAACTTTATCACATACCTTTTAAAAATGCATCTGGTAGGGATATGATAGATTATTTAGTACAATGATTCTTAAGATGTACTAATCATTTCTAATCACCTGGGAAGCTTTTTTAAAAATACCAGAACCTCACCCTGGAATTGAATTAGCTTTGGAAGCTCTGGAATCTGTTTTTCCTCAGATGACTCTGGTGCTCAGTTAGCTTTGGAAAGCACAACTCTGGTTCATTCTCACCAGCACTGCCATCATCACTGATCCAAGCCATTTTATACATGGGGAAACCACGATTACCGGAAGTATCAAAGGACTAACCTAAAGTCATAGTGAGTGGAAGAGTCTGGGACTCTGCTCTCCTGAGTCTTAGTCCGATGTTTTATCTTCAGCACTTATAGGTGGCATTTTCTGTGTCTAATTGTGGACCTTTTAAAATTTTATGAATATCATGAAAAGTTTTCAGAAATAACATAAATTTATTTGCTGTTAGCTATTAGAATACATTCTGCTACTGGTTATTTATGTCCCTAGCCAACAAAATTTATCACAAACTATTGACACATTAAGTACAGTCAACCGTGATGAAGACAACCTGTAAAATGCATTTAAAAATTCTGAAATTTGCTGTTTTGGATAATCTGGGACACTGCACTGAAGAAAATATGTTGAATCATTGCATTAAGAAAATAGGGATTATATCTCTCTCACTTTCAGATTATTCAACATCTTTTAAATTCACTTTGCGTTATGGACTTGTAGGTTCACATTCAATAGAAGCAAACTCTTCTCTTATTTACGTGCTACTGGCCCATGTTGTACCAGTTTGAATTTGGTTATTTTATCTGCTAACAAAATCATCTCTAAGATTTTTACTCTTATGTAACTTTTATTGTCTCATGTGGGTGGCTACTTCTTGGTTTGATAGTCTAATGAAAAGGAATATACTTCTATTTTTATAGAGATCATATGCAAATTTATTGTAAACTATATACCAGAAGCAGTTTGGATGTGTTTTCATTGTTATGTTGTTTGTCAGTAGTTGAATGGCCAAGAACTGGTTGTTTTCCCAGACTGGCTGCTTTCAGCAAGCCTTTACTGGGATTGACTCATTCTTCTATTTCAAACTGTGGGCCATGCTGTGGGCCATGGATTATGTGGAATCTTCCTGTTTGTTGAGCCCAAGGATTTTTTTAAAATTAAAAAACAGTGCATATTTTCCTCATAAAGTCTTTTTTACTATTTCCTGTTACTATTCTGTTAATAATCCCCCAAATTTTATCAATGTTCTTTTCTCTCATGATTATTTTGGTAGGTTTTCTGTTTTGTATTTCAAAGTAAACCACAAGGTAATAATTAGTTATAATATTTTACTACCATTAAAAATAAAGCTTAATATTGGAATACATTAATAGAACATTGGAAACAAGATCCTTTCCCATATCTGATGTTAGTTGTTCCCCTGACGGAGTACAGGTTTTTTTGGTTCTGTGGTATATAAAGGATGACAAAAGCATCTGAGAGTTCAGAGTAGAGCCACCTTGTTAACTGTAGGAAAGAAAGATGGGCCCATAAGAACAGATTAGGAAAGGAGAAGATACTGTGATTAAATATCTGTCTTTGAATATACAAAAGATTATTTAAGGACAGTGGTACAAAGTTGAACAAAAAGAAGTTGAATTAAGTTACAGTAAGCAGGAATGTGGTTGGGAATAAAAAAGAATGATTAAATATAGAAAGATGTTAGAATTTACATTACTGCAAACCTTTAAAAATTGTGTAGATACTTTCTTAGTCTTAATAGTTTGATCACTGGTTTCCTGGAGCATAAGGGCTTGCTAAGGTAAAGTCTTTTCCTAAGTCTATCTATGCTATTTTCCAATATCTAAAATGAAGGGATTGGATTTTAGGTTAAACTGTTATACAAGGAGACCAACCCAAAGATATGGTAAGTTAAACAAGATAAAATGTGTTTCTTTGTTACCTAATAGTACAGGTGGATATACCAGGGCCTTAGGATGTGCTTCCCCCATCTGTCTCTGGGTACAGAGAAGCTTTTCAGTTATTACCATCTTCCAGCCAGCTGAGGGGTGGCGAGGACTTGGATAGTGTGCCTCATTCCTTTTTAGGGACACAACATATCACTTCCATTCTATCTCTTTGGCCAGAAGGCAGTCGCATGCTACTCCAAGCTGCAAGGAGGCTAAGAAATGCAGTCTCCACCTGGGTAGCCATGGGGCCAGCCAAAACTGGGAAATAGTATTACTAGAAAGGAGAGAATGAAAATAAATAAGTAGTTAAAAAACAGAGAATGGATATTGATGGGCAATTAGAATTCTCTGCTACAGCATGAAAAAGTGTTTCAATAAAAGTAATGTGACATATTAATATAATTTAGTGAATTGTATTTATAAAATATTTACATTTTGTCAGGTGGAAAGCCAAAAAGACTGATAGACAAAGCCTGCAATCCATTTAGTCTTCTCTATAGATATGCATTTTCTCAGCAACTCTCAAGGTTATTACATAATGTTTCATAATATTTCATTGAGATGACTATATCTAGAATAGGTGAATAATTATCCTGAGATCTTTTTTCTTTGTTAGAGAAACTAGCATACATTAGACAAATTCTTTTATCTGTAAAAACATCTCAAAAAGAAAAATCTCTAAACTTTTGAAGTAGGCTTCATGCTGAGCTTTCAGGAGCAGTTCTTGCAATATAGATCCTCATTAGCAAGGGACCTCTTGCCTCTGCTGTTGCTGCTGACTCAAGAATCAATGTTTCAGCCACAAACAAGAAAGCTGTCAGTTATAGTAGCTGCCACCACCATTACTTAGCACCCACCTGTTGGTGGTGTACTAGACATTAGAGACAGCCATATCTACCTGAGAAAAACCAAAGTATCACCACTGCAAGCTTTCAGAAGAACCACATGGCCTCCACTTCATGATGCCCATTTCTCCTCTAGTGTGCTGTGAAGGTGCATCAACTTTGTGAATGATATGCTTAATACAGAGACTCTAGTTAGTTGCAAGAGAGATGTGGGGAATATAGTTTAGCCTGTTAGCTCAAGAACAGGAAAGTCACACTAGAAGCAATTTGGAGTTCTGTGGTATTTGCCTAGATATTAGTCTAGTTTCTTGCCTTTATGTCTGCAATTACATATGTGCATTTCTGGGAAAGAGGAACAATCCAAAACTGTATCATATTTTGTTTAGAATGCTAGAAGCTGAAAGTTATTATTCCCAGGAAATATGCCTCCCCAAGGCACCTTATTTTGTACCTCTCCTGGAAGTCTCACTGTGTAAGAATCAAAATAGTCATGAACTTGAGCTTGTACTACTTCCAGAAATAGTTTGGAAATGGTTTAGATAGTTAAAACACTATAACTGTTAAATGTTTCCAAATTCTTATTCCTATCCATGACCAGAATTGCTGGGGTTTTTTTCTAATAATGCAAAATTATTCTTGCCAAGTAATGAAAGCAGTAATAAGGGCATTGGGGTGGCATATAGATTACAAAAGCATTCTTTTCATTAAATCATTTCAGGGAAAAGGAACCTCTTGCTCCCAAAGCAACAGATGGGAAAAACATTGGGTAAAATAAAAGAAAGAAAAAGAGGTAGAATATGTAATCAAAATTGAAATCACTCTTATATCAGTCAGCTATGTTACCAACAACCATTAAATTTCAGTGACATAAATTATTTATTTCCCACTCATCTTTGGATCAGATGGAACAACTCTGATGATATTGGCTGGGTGGCTTTCAGCTGCAGGTTAGGTCCACATCTGCTTCACAAGGCTCTCATCTTCCTTGGACCAGCTGGCCAGCCAGGTCATACACTTCTAAAATAAGCAGCAAAGGCATAAGAGGGCAGGCAAAAACACCAGTTTCTCTTAAGGCCTAGCTTGGAACTGGCACACTCTCATTTCAGCCCACATTTTGTTGAACAAAGCAACACACATGTTCAAGTCCAAAGACAAGGAAGAGGAAAGTATACTCTGCCTTTTGTGGAAAAAACTGCAAATTTACATGGCAAAGAACTTTGACAGGGAAGGAATGATAAAGAATTGGGGCCAATTCAATCTACCACTTCCTCTAAATCAAAGTCTGATGACTATCGAAATATTTGAGGAGAATTCTTTGACACTTCAAATACCTGTTTTCTTATTTGTAACTAATAAAATTGTCATCAGGCTTAGCCACTTTTTACATGCTGGGATGGTGCTAAATCTCTGATGAGATATGTAAATGGGATAAATTTCCCAGTGGTGAAGCTAAGAGAGGTGAGGATGAGAGCATCAGGTAGGAGCCACCCTCTCTCCCACTACACATCTTGTGAGAATTGTAAAGATTTCAGTATTGTCATACACTTTTAGTTATATTATTAAAGGGAAATTTTTAAAAATCTTGTCTAATAAACACAAAAAAGAAGTGTTTGAGAATATTCACTGTTTACTTACACAATCTAGGTTTACATCAACTGTTCTAATTCTAAGGAGGCAAATGACAACAGATAAGATTTATTGAACAATTTGATGCTTCTTCATGAAAGAAACTAAATTATATGATTCTTTTGACTAATTTTTTAAAATAAGCATGGTGAACAAGAATATGGAGTAAGATATTCAACTGGTGACTAGTGTTCTCTGTTGAAGTCATATGAAATAGTAAACTTCAATTTTGATTTTGCGCGAATTAAATAAGATTCTTTTCACAGTATCTCAGATGTAATATATTTTTATAGACAGGGAGAAAGGGTAAGATGATAACTTTTTACAACTCAAAAATGACTAATGGTGAATTCTCTTTTTAGAAAGACATTCAATCTAATGTCATTGCTCATAATGGAAAACAGTGGTACAAAAATAGCATTTTACAGCAGACTAGAAGAAAACATACCAAAGTTATAAGTGCTGGGATTATGACTTTTTTCTCTTTCTTCACAATAATTTTAATTACAACAACAACTAGCATTGAACTCTTGTTAATAAACCAGTCCTAAGTGCTTTACATGTATTACATTTCATTTAACGCACGAACAACCTGATGAGGTAGAAAATTCTGTTATCCTTATTTATAGATAAGCACAAAAAGGTTCATATGTTTCACATATAATTTTCTATAATTCAGTGTATTGCTTTAAAAAAACAGAAAATTATAACCTTTTGAAGCAAAAAAAAATATTATACCATCTTCAGGATTAACAATTTGCAAACAATTTGACATACTATCTGTAAAGCTTTTTCTCCAGTAGTTCTGTGCTGTATTGGAAAGACTGAGTGGCAGTACAATCCCTTGCCTTGAGCAAGTGCTTAATATTGCTGAACCTCAGTTTCCTCATATGGCTCATAAATGGCTCTACTGATACTTGTGCTGCTTCTCAAAATTGTTGAGGTGATCAAATGAAATATGTGAAAGTCATAAAGTATCATATAAAGTTAGTCGGTAATTTATTATATAGTCAAATCTTAAAAATTTATAGCTAGAATATTATAATTAAATGTTCACTAGATAACATATGACACTTTCATAACCAAAACATTAAAAACATATAAAACAAAAACCAAAACATACAAAGCTAATACTTACTCGTAAAATCTAACAAACAATGATATAATTATGGCTTACTCAGTGGCACAAAAATTAGCAGTGGTGCAGTTGAAGCCAACTCTAGATTCTGAAACACTGCTGTAGAACACAAATAATTTGTAGCAAACAATATTGGTATTTCAGTGATATTTTGCATTACCATTTGTTAATGCTGGTTTCTCACAAATGTCTGTAGAATTAGGATTTTTTTAGTATTAATTAATTAATTAAATGAAGGAAAGACTTTGTTTTACTTACTGTTATATCTCTATTGCCTAGAAAATTTGTCTGACACATAAATATTTGTTGAAAGAATGAATAAAATAATACTCTGGCAATTGGAAAAGAGATTTTAAGAATAGCTATAACACATAGTACATAAAAATATTAAGCATAAATACTGGTTATATATATTAAATATATACATGTATGAAACTTCTTTGATCCATACACATTTGGCAGATTTTTCATTTCTCCTTATTTGCTTTACTTAGGGACGTGCTTCCCTAACACAAGAGAAAGAGATATTTGCTCATAAACATGAAGAAATGAAGAACCTAGAAGCCATTGTTCAAGAAATAAAACCAACTGCCCTCATAGGTAAACTTTTTCTCCTCCCTCCCCTGTTTCCCTACCCCCTTTTTGACCTGATTGGTTTTCTTACTACTAACTTTTGAGGCATAATTTACCTTTTTTGAAACTCTAACCCTTAGAATTCACAAATAAAACTACACCTTCACTCAAGCAATAATACCCTTTAGAGACCTAGATTTGTAAGTTCAGTCCTGACTTCTTTCTCTTACTGATCCAAGCTCGAGTGCCTGGCCCCCTCTGCTAACTCTGTCAGCCAGCTAATACCTGGCATATTCAGCACTTTTCCAGGCTTGGTTACCCCAGATAGACAGTGGTTCTCAAATGGGAGAGATTTGCTCCCCAGGGAACATATGGAAATGACTGGAGACATTTTTAGTTGTCTTCACTGAGAGGGAAAGGTTGGGGAGGATAGAGAGACTATTGACATCTAGCAGGTAGAGGCCAGGGATGCTGCTAAATATCCTATAATGCACAGGACAGCTCCTGCAACAAGGAATCCAGCACAGAATGTCAGTGGTGTTAAGGTGAGAAACACTGAACTAGCTTAGACCCTCCTAGAAGACAGGGATCACATCTCACATACCTTTATATTCCTTATAACACACCATCACAGTACTTACACATTGCATGTGCACATAGGGTATGTAATATGGTCAAATTTAAAGCAGTTTAAAAGAAAACTCAAAGGAATTTATGAAACTATCCTTTACTCTGTGCATATATAATGTCTGTCTTTACTATGTATCATACTCCATTCCTGGAAGCTCTTGTGAAACAAATGACAATATTGATCATAATGATGATAACCATAATGAAAGTAACTACTAACTCCATGTTAGAGACTTTACTAAACTTTTAGTATCATTTTTACAAAGTATGTCCTATCATTAATCTTGCCATTTTTCATTTCCTTTATGCCAATTGCTTTATTCTTCTGTTAAAATTCTTGCAATGAGTGATACTTCAATTTTGCAATTGAATCAGATGATTGTTTTAAGTGTTAGCACTGGTTTTTAAAACCAATGGGTTTGGTGGGTATGGTGGCACATGCCTGTAATCCCAGCATTTTGGGAGGCTGAGGCATGAGGATCACTTGAGACCAGGAGTTTGAGACCAGCCTGGGCAAGATAGCAAGACCCCATCTCTAAAAAAAGTTAAAAATAATGACCTACGCATGGTAGCCTACCCCTGTATTCCCAGCTACTCAGGGGCTGAAGCAGGAAGATTGCTTGAGCCCAGAAGTTTGAGGCTGCAGTGAGGTATAATTGTGCCACTACACTCCACCCTGGATGACAAAGCAAGACCCTTTCTCTCTTAAAAAAAAAAACCAAAGAAAAAGAAAAAATTCATAATTATATAATTGCTTTATAGCCTAACAAACTGAAATATACTAATAGAATTGCTTATAGAAAGAGTATATATATATATATATAGGACACATTTTAATTGCCTGTTACAAACGCCTATAACCAGAATTCCAAGTGCTTGGCTACTAACTCTCAGTATTATGAATCAGATGTTATCTTTAAATTTTTTTTACAGATGCTTATAGATTTGTAACCCTAAAAATTATTGGCATTAACAAACTTATTTCTATTTGTCACTATATTTTAATTACAAATATTCTATACAGTATTTTTGAGGTTCTATTAGAAAATTATCTGACATATGTCATAATTTTGGAGGATATGCTTCTTAGATGAATTAACCAATGGTACACCCTAATCACCAGTTTCTCATTTCTTCATTAGGTGTTGCTGCTATTGGTGGTGCATTCTCAGAACAAATCCTCAAAGATATGGCTGCCCTCAACAAACGGCCTATTATTTTTGCTTTGAGTAATCCAACTAGCAAAGCAGAATGTTCTGCAGAGCAGTGCTATAAAATAACTAAGGTAAAGCAAAAGCATAACTAATGTTTTAATAATCAAATTTTGATTTATTATAGGGAAGCCTAGGATTTCTAAGTTTCTTATCACTTAACCTTAAAAATTATACCACCAAGACTGTAAGAAAAGTGTACAAGTCAGAGAGACAAGAACTATTTCCTTTTTTAGATTGTTGTATAAATCTTCTTCTTCAATGAAATAAAATAAACTTTGTAATATTTTAGTGATCATTTTCCTTAGGTGATTTGAAAGTATCTAAGATTTGAACATAAAAGTTAAATAGAAAGGAAAAAGCTTGGTTCTAGATGCTTATTGAAATGGCTTTTAACAAGCTATTCCCAAACAGTGAAGCATACAGTATAAAACCACAGCCTTATTTTTGCTTTGCTAAATCCTGGGTTTGGATTTTGATGCCATGGGTGGAGCATTTGGGCAGCTATCTTGACATCCAGCCAAGTTGGGATAGGAGTCCTCAGTGCTTCAATACTTACTGTTTTAAAAACCATGATTTATTTTATACTATTCATGTACTAATATATATTTGACTGATATGTTAGCAAGAGCGTTATTTTCCTTGCAAAGACTTGGAAATATCATTACAACAAAATAGAGGTTGAGTCACGTCTATCTAAAGCTTTTATTTTCAAAATAAATCCAAAATGAACTAGGGAAGGTAAACCCTATACAAAGTTATATCACTCTCCACAATTTAAACTTGATGGCTCTACTTAATAGTAGTATATCCTTAATGCTCATTATTAGAATGAATGCTTTTTTGGCTGGGAGCCACTCCATTGTTTCTCTCTCTTATTTGGGGATGCCTTCAATATCCTCACTAATATTTTGAATTTTTATCTCATCTCTAGATTGAGGGATGTGCCTCACATTATTCAGTAGTCCTTGAATCCTTAAAGGGAAAACAAAAAGCCCTTTGAGCAAAAATTTGACATGATACCTTACACATAGTAGGCACATAATAAACAACTGTTTAATTATTTTGTCTTAGTATATCTCAATAAGCCTTAAGAGTTTAAAGACTCATCTGCAGCAAACATAAAAAGAATTAGCCAAACTTATGAAGTTGTTTCAGAATTTGCATGTGTCTGATATAAATGGCCTCAACTTTTTCTTATGATCTTGCCTAATGTCCTTTGTTGTTATACATAAAATATTGAAAGTCATTTTGAAGATGAAAATTTAAACACTGGTTTAGCCAAATGCTTACAGCACAAGGAAAGGTCTACCTGTTGCTAGATGTGAATTGCTGCCGCTGCATGCATAGGTGAAAGATAGTTTAAAAAGGCTAAACTACAATGTACAGAAAGATTATTAAACCTTGAAAATACAATCTACAAATGGGAAGATTTCCTTCTCCATGTTAACAATTCATGTATATGAGAATGTTTAGTTAGCTATAGTACTATCATTTATTTAATGCCATTCCTCCTTAAAATATGGTAATGATAGAAATATAGGAAGGGGGCGAGATATATAATGTTGCAGGCTTCTTTCTCAAAAATAATTTTCAAAAACCTATATATGAAATAATAATTTAGTTACATTAGAAAATTGTTTGTAATGAAATGTTTTATCTGTTGAACAGAGCTTATGGTGTCAGACTTGTCTGGAAACAAAACCTAATTCTGTGTAAAACAGGTGTCTTATAAACACCTATATGAGAATTTGCTTTCTCTCATCTATTTTCATCTTTTTATATCCTGAAGGTTGAATTTTATGTTATACAACTTTCAAAAGAACCAAAAGGTGTATTAATGACATTTGTTAAAAATGAATATTATTAAGTTAATATTATGAATATCATGATCTAGACTGCAGTATGAAATATGAGGTAATGAGATAGGAGGTATAAAAGTTACAACCCATTCTGTCATCATTTAAACTATGCTCTGGGGATTTGATGTTTTAGACTTTTCAAATAGATTTCTTGAATTATGATGCTTTATTTGTTGAGTGTTTCCTACTTCTACCTGGGAGCCTGAATACTCTCAACTGTATCTCCACTCTCACCCTCACAGATCAGAAAAATGCTCTACTTTTGATTAGCAGTGTGGAATGTAGCACCCAAAGGGCCCTGAGTTAATGCCTTCTTGAAGCATGTGATATTGATACATGAGATTTCTCAAAACAATTATGACAAAATATTAGTAACAGGAAAAGTGAAGACAATATTGGTAGCTTAATCTTCCTCCTATTTGCTAATTCCACTTGTGCTAATGAGTTTCATATGTGATTTTTCTATATAATTCTTTACAACATTTCTATATATAAAATTTGTTCTAGGCCGGGCGCGGTGGCTCACGCCTGTAATCCTAGCACTCTGGGAGGCCGAGGCGGGCGGATTGCTCAAGGTCAGGAGTTCGAAACCAGCCTGAGCAAGAGCGAGACCCCGTCTCTACTATAAATAGAAAGAAATTAATTGGCCAACTAATATATATATAGAAAAAACTAGCCGGGCATGGTGGCGCATGCCTGTAGTCCCAGCTACTCGGGAGGCTGAGGCAGTAGGATCACTTGAACCCAGGAGTTTGAGGTTGCTGTGAGCTAGGCTGATGCCACGGCACTCATTCTAGCCTGGGCAAAGTGAGACACTGTCTCAAAAAAAAAAAAAAAAAAAAAAAAAAAATTTGTTCTAGTTTTTTTACTTTGTATTACAAATGTTTTGATCCCTAAACCCTGACCTAAAGTGTCATTATTTCCAATGCTTTAATATTAACTTGTCGTTTTTATCTTCAGAAGTCTATAATTGGAAGCCTACTTAGAAATGGTTGATGAGCCTGTGGGTTGGACCAATGCAGAGCATAGAGTGACGGTCTTAGGGTGTGCTGTACTTTGTACACTTCTCCTGGGAGTAAAAGAGTAAGATGAAGAACAGTAATAAGCACCCATTCCAGCACTTATTGCCCAGCGTCACAGAAGTTTGCCTAGACTTACTAGGAAGTTAATAAAAAGTTAGGCTTCTAAGTATTCACTGTTTAGCCTATGGGGTAGTTCTGTTATGATATATTTGTTTTAAAATAGTTTGCTTCTTTTTAAAATTAGTTGTATGTGTCTGTGTTGTAGGGATGTGGAATATTTGCCAGTGGCAGTCCTTTTGATCCAGTCACTCTTCCAGATGGACGGACCCTATATCCTGGCCAAGGCAATAATTCCTACGTGTTCCCTGGAGTTGCTCTTGGTGTCGTGGCCTGTGGACTGAGGCACATCACAGATGAGATTTTTCTCACCACTGCTGAGGTATTGTAAAATCCTCTGAGTTTGCCAAGGCTATAAAATACCAAGTGTGCTCAGCCTATGTTGTCTAATGTTTTATTTATCTAGCATCTCAGCTCACTGTCTAGACAAAGTGAAGTTTGAAGAAGAGAATATCTTTCCCAGTGGAGAAGAAGGTGTGGGCAGAACATTTATATTGAGTCATTAGTAAAAGGTTCTGTGTTTTGATTTCTTAAAAGGGACCCTTTTTATCTTTATACTTTGGATCAAGTGTTATAGCAATGAGATAATTAAAAATATTGTTTCCAAGTGATGATTAAGTGGTGAATATTTTCTCATTTAGAACCTTCCTAAATAATGGCATTTTGAGGGTTGAAAAGTAAAGTTTGATATGGTAGAGTAGAAGTATTTATCATTCAACATTCAGTATAGAAAGCAGAAATCACTCTAGTATTAAAGCAGAAATTAAAATAGGGAATTAAGGGTGTTTATAAAATCCTTAAAAGGACAGGAGAAGTGGGCTCTGGTCTGTGTCTTCAGGAAAGATTTTCAGAACAGCACAGAGTAGGCCCACTAGGGAATCTCATACTGTCATGAACTGTGAAAGATCTGAGATTTTACCCTACTTAATTTCCCCCCCCCAATTTATTTATTTTATTTTATTATTTTTTAAATTCCAGAATATCATAGGGGTACAAACATTTTGGTTACATGTAATGCCATTGCCTTGCCCAAACCAGAGCTACAAGCGTGCCCATCCCTCACAGTGTGCTCTGCGCCCATTAGTTGTGAGTTTACCCATCCCCACCCCACCTCCCACCCACCCACCACCCACCAAGAATGTTACTTCTTACCCTACTTTCAAGCTAACAAGTTAGCCACAATTTCATAGATATTGGCAGAAAACATGAAACTCTTAGGTCAGAGACAAAGGACTTTATTACTCGTGGCACAAGAAGATACTATGAGCTTCACGTTCCTATCAGTTCTCCTTCCCCTCTTCCCTAGCCTCAGCAGGATGACACGGTGATTGGGCATCTGTTTGTAAAATCATGAGCTTTTGATAATCACAGTGTCCATCTGGTTTATCTCATGTTTTCAGATTTGAACAAGATGCAATGTGTGAATGAAAAATTTGCATGAATTTCTTCTCTTAAAATTAAACCATGTACAACATTACAGCTGAACTGAACCAAATAGAACTTGACTAATATTCAAATATTTTTATTCTGCAAACATGCTATTTTTATCATTATGAGGAAGAATCTTAAGAGCATAAACAAAGATTTTTATATTATTGATGTGGTCTAAAGGAGCATAATCCCAGGGGTTGGCGCCTGTCCTCATTCTGTGAGAACAGATGCCCAGAAGCTACAGTATTCTGCTTCTGTCCTTTTCACTGTGTTAACAACATGATAACTGACATCTCAGGTTTTCTTTAACTCAAAAAATGTTGTGAAATGTAAGTGGGTGTCTGATTACTAAGAGAGCATTTTAAAGTTGTTTTTGCATTAAGGAAAACGTTTTTCAGAATAGGCATATCAGAACATATATATACTCACAGTAGCTAGTGGGTTTTTTCTTTTTCTAAGTAACTCTAGCACCCTCTAGTGACAAATTTCATTAAAATATTTTCCATTTACTATGCAAGAAAAGTAATAATCACTAGCAAAAAATTCTGGAGAAAAAAATGAAATGTGGTCGTGTCAGCAGTGTTATTCTTATCATAACTAGTGATCTCTCTTGCTACATATTTTTGCCTTTCTACTGTTTTTCTCTTAGGCTTCAACACAACATTCCTGTTTTTATACCATCTCAGTTATGTCCCATTTATTGTTTTCTTTGTGCCCTTTTCATCTCCCTTTGAACTAAGAGCTTTTATTCCAACATTAATTTCTCCCCCTGCCTTTTTTCTTCTCTTTTTCTTATGCTTTCAAAGATCTCGTCCATTCGTTTGTTTCTACTATCTTCATTCTAATAGTGGCCAAACCTGTGTATCTCTATTCTCATCTTTTACTAAATCTCCAGTTACCTGCTGGACAATTCCTCAGAAATGCCCTGCTGCGTCTTTAAACACAACATGCTTAAAAGCATACTTAATCATCTTTTCTCACTCTGCACATTCACATTTCTGTTAGTGACCACCCCTTTCGAAACAGGCACCACAACTTAGAAGCCTGACATTCTTTTCATTCTCCCTCATTCCACAGCCTTCAAACACACTGTATATGTGTGTTTCATATGTGCCCTTGTATAACTACTTTATCTCTTATCCTGCCTGGAAAGCCCAGAGAATTGTTCTCCACCTACGTAAGCCTGTCCTTCAGTCCCGTCCCGTACTGCTGAAGTCCCACTTCATCCTTGGCTCTTTGTGACAAGTCTGGCTAGCTCATCTTGATCTTTCTCCTTAGTCATGCTGTCTTTATTAAAGACCTGGACATTTAGTTTTATTTCTAGTTGTATTTTGCTCTTGAAAGCTTTATATTTTAAAAGATTAAGTGTTTCTTCTGTAATTAAATTGTGTATAATCTTCTTTAAAGATAGAGAGTCTTCCATATACTTCTTTCAGAACTCCAGTAGTACCTAGCACCGTGCTAAGCACATTAGTAAATACATGTGGAGTTGAATTAAATAGAACTAGTCGTACATCTTTGCAAGAAGAATAACTATAACACCACACATATTCATTGCCAGAGGGCCCAACAAAGAAGGTCCTTCTTGTTTAGATAATATTTTATAGTTAACAAAAGGAACATGTTGGAGAACTAGGTGAATTTTTTTGTCCAGCAACCCCAAATTTAACCATTAGGATTATTGTCAAAAGTACTGGTTAGATCTCTTATGGAACTAGAAATCTGGATTTAGCACCAATCCCAAAGAATACTTCTGGATGGTTTTATATCAGGGAGAGATCTTTGACTTTCCTGGCACTATGGACAGTCTTCTGGACCTCTGATGAGAGCGCATAACGCTTCCTGGGTCAGCCTTCCTGGCCCCACGTGGTCTGTGGTGCAGCCTGACAGCAGACTGCTCACACCCTATTCACACCTGAGAGACAAACTCTAGCCGCCTGTCCTCACCCCACTCCTCTTGAATCACCTGCTGGTGTCCTCTGATCTATCCTGCTCCACCACTTTCTGCTATCTGCCCAGAGGACACTTGAGATAATCACCTTGGACAACAGCATCCGGAGGAAGCTTTGATTCACTTAAGTCACTGGATAACTGAATATCTAGCTGCCATAACATTGTCAGAATGAAAGGGAGGGAGATTATTTAAAATCAGCCACAATGTCATTAGAGACACCCAAAGCATGTCAAAGGCAGCAGATAGTTTTTGAATGTGATTCAGTAGACGAGAGTGAGACTAGGACTATTGTATACTCTTTCCTTTTCCACCCCCAGAATCAATTCCTTGTATGTTAGTGGGGCTCCCCATGGCCACCTGTTTGCTGCTTGACTCTGCTCCACAATTTCTTGGCTCCCTTTTTGTGTGACAGGCACACGTGGAGAGCAAGGATTCAGAATGATTCTTCTTTACTCAGCCATCTTCTGACTGTCCCCAGTCTTTTTAAAATGATATTTGTGGCCTGGAGTGGTGGCTCATGCCTGTAATCCTAGCACTTTGGGAGGTCGAGATGGAAGGATCACTGGATCCCAGCAGTTTGAGGAGTTGAGGGCAACATAGCAAGAACCCTGTCTCTACAAAAAATAAAAAAAATTAACTGGGTGTGGTACTGTGCACCTCTATTCTCAGCTACTTGGGAGACTGAGGAGGGAGGATCACTTGAGCCCAGGAGTTGGAGGCTACAGGAAGCTATGATCGCACCACTGCACTCCAGTCTGGATGGCAGAGCAAGACCCTATCTCTAAAAAAATTATGTTTAAATAAACAAAAAAAAATGACATTTGTGTAGAATTCTAGAGAAGAAACAATGATATTGAATACTATGTGCCAGTGGAGAAAAAGTTGAAAAAATTTGAAATTGATTGGTTATAGAACTTGCCTCCAAATCAAATAGCTAATAAACTAATACATTGTAGAAGTAGATCTCACCCCAAAAGCTATTTTGCCTCTGCTTTGCTATGCTGGCTGCCTATTTGTTTTTTTAATGAAATAGCTAAGATTCATCAAACATTTATTTGACAGAAACACTGTGGTAAATTCTTTGCTGGCATTTATTTATTTTAGTCCTATGAATTAGGAATTATTATTAGTTCTACATTACTTATATGGGAAGACTAAGGCTTATAAAAGTTAATTAATGTGCCCAAATTCAAACAGATAGTAACAGATAGGATTCAAACACAGGTCCAGCTCATACCAGAGCCTGAGCCTTCAACCAGCATGCTGCTACATTTTTCAATATTGTGCTACTCATTTTTTCTCTGTCCAATTAAATAACAATACCAGATACCCATAAAAGATTTTGCTTTAACATCTAAGAAATTCCAACTGATTTAAACCTGCCACAAATCTTTTGCGGAAGAATAAGTAACAAGATTTTTTAAAAAGTAGTCTCAATTCAATGGAGAATGAACATAAAATGGTTTTATTTTTGCTCCAATCATTGTTTTAAATAATTCTTCATCAGATTTCCCCTTTCTTTCTCTTAATGGCATTTCAGTAAAATCCCATAACTCTCAGTTCAACTCCTTCTTTTAACAAGTGTTAAGTATCTCCTAATATGCTAGGCATTATTCTGAGTGCTAGGGTTATGTCAATGAACAATAATTAAACATCTGCTTGATTTAAAATTTTATATCTCATTCAAATAGCATGTCCTGCAGTGTGAGAGGCTTGCAGTAGCAGGTAGGGGAGACCCATCTTCTCTTTTACTCTTCTGACACTAGTATTTTGAAGAATTTGGGGAAAAGTGTGTGGTGAGACTCTGAAAAGCTTCCTGCCCCATTGAGGCCTACTTCTTCAAATGTGTTGGAGATAGGAAGGGTATGGAAAAGGGCAAATATCCCTTTTATTAACTCTCCACTATTTTAGGTCATCAAGCCTCTATGGCAGGATCCAAATCTGCCTTTCTTATGAGACACATAAGTGAGAGTTCAGAGGACCCTGATGTGGGAGGTCTGGCTTTAGCTTTGCCTCCTTATCCTTCTTCACGTGTCCTGGGCTGCAGGGGCCTGCTCTGCAGTGGCCTCTTGACCTTGGAAACTCATGTGTCCATACCAGATCCACTAATGGGAATGCAGACTGCTCATAACCATTCCTTCTGTCTGAATCTCCCTTTTGCATTCTCTTCTCCTCTATTTAAGTATGCATATCTGTAATAAGTACATTACATATGTATATAAACAACAGAATGCCAATCTCTCCCTCTTAAAGACACCTTAAGCTTCAAGAAGGGGTGACATGCAACAAGAAGAGGGGAAGAAAAAGCCACTGTATTACCCACTAGGCCAAGTTATGTCTCTAGCTACTTTCCCTCTCTCTCCCCATCTCAGCCTTCTGGGAAGGGGTGGCTGTGATTGTGGGGGTGGCAGGGTGATTCCAACATCTCTTAGGCTCTAAGAGAGATGGGAAACCCTACTTGTTTGGTGGCTTCCTGATAATGTGGAACATGTAATGTTTCTTTGTCCTAAAGTTTCTTTGGGGCTCTGGTCACCAATTCTGGGCAAAGGGAAAGTTTTATTCAACATCCTGTTACAAAGGCAAGAAATTGATGAGTTATATGATGAGTTTGTTGTCAAATTGTGATCAATACTCTGCAATTATATGTCATATTTTATACAATATGTAAGGTAATAATCAAACAACAGTTACACTAATAATTTTGCCTCCTTCTCTCTCCCCCTACTCTTCCTCTGCCTTAATCTCCTTGTTCAGAAATCCTCAGTCACCCATGGCATTTAACCCAAACTCCTTCTCTGGTGTTGATGACACTCCAATCCTTATTTCTCTACCCAGACCCTCTGCTCCCGACCCCAGGTCTGAACACTTCGGCTCGCTGAGTCCAGCTCAGACATTTCTGCATTTGCTCTGACTTTGTCTTCTGTCTGGAATGCCCACCACTTTCCTGTTTGTCCAACTCCTCATTTTCCTTTAATTCCAAACTCAAACCTCTCTACACTCTGAAGACTTCCATAACTGCTTTTCCTCTTGTATTTCTTAATACTCATATTTCACCTTTAGTCTAGACTGTCTTCTTTTTCAGTGTTCTCTTTTTCTTCCTGTACCCTGTTATCTCACTAAATTATAAATCTCTCAAGTACAGGAACACTATTTTAACCTCTCTGTAGTGTTATGCTTGTTCAGAGTCAAGCGTTATTTTGGTGATGGCAATAACACAATATCTTGGAAATCATTTCATGATTAAAAAACCTGAAAAATATTAAGAGATACTGAAAAATAAATGTTTTGATTATTCAAAATGTTGGAATCACACCCTCTCTACATCCACATTTCTCTTAAACAAAGGCCCAGCTCTAAGCTGATTCAGATCCACCCCACCTGGAAAGGTAACCAGAGTCTTAGAGCTGGAGGGAACTTTAAGGTTGCTGAGTTGCTGTCTGCCTCAGGGTTTGAAAAACAATTTAACACTATTTGACTTAGTACTAGGGAATGGTTTGGTGACAGCAGATGCTGAGACTTGTTAGGTGATTCAGATAATCCAGGGTCTGTGTAAAATTAAAATCCTACTTATAATGTGACTCTGAATTGGCTTTCTCAGCCTCCTGCACAGGCCAGCTGGGGTAATGCGTGGTCAGCCTGGGATAACTGCCCTTCTGTGCTCCCAGGGTCCTTTTCCATTACTTCTGTCACCCTCCTCTTCCTTTATTACTTTCTTTTCTCCTGTTCCCCTAATGCATCAGTTGGAAAGTGTCTAGCATTTCACAGTACAGTAGAAAAAGAAGTGGACTAAGAGGACACCTAGATTCTCTTCCCACATTTTTCACGCATTGTGTGATGATCCCAACAACCACCACGTCTCTCTAGGCTCAGTTTTTTCCTTGATAGACAGGGAGATGAAATTGGATGATCACATTAATGGGATTTGTGTCTACACATCACCATTATATGTGACCATTCACATAGTTATCTGGAATAAGCACCACATTGTATGGTGTGAAGTATAAACATTTTTCTTTCTTTCTTTTTTTTTTTTCAGGTTATAGCTCATCAAGTGTCAGATAAACACTTGGAAGAAGGCCGGCTTTATCCTCCTTTGAATACCATTAGAGATGTTTCGCTGAAAATTGCAGAAAAGGTACAACCACTCTTATTAAAGCTTCATTATTTTTCCCTCCTTCTCTTGCTAAATATGCATTTTTAAATATTAAAATCTACTTCCTGGCATGTATATTTGTATATGTATATCAACTTGCTAAGTCAGAAGTCAGGGAAATGAGGCACAGTGACCCAATAGAGCTCAGGAGCTACATTTGGTCCTTACAGAGGAATGGAAGAATTGGGCTGAATCATTCATTTCCCAATAATTCTTTTTAAATAATTCATTAGGGCTTCCCCTCAGCCAGATTTCTCCTGTTTTTGCCTTTTCAGGCTATTCTTTTCCATATTGTACTGTGATACCTGCCAAAATATTGTAGATACGGTAGTGACATTTAGACCTTGAACCACCTTCCTTATCTGTGTCTCTGTGATATATGGCATCTTAAATGACTAAGATCATAATTGACACCACTGGGCAGAAGGCAACACAATGAGAGCAAAGAACTCAAAAGCTGTTGGGTGGCTTGTGAGGAGTTAGTCAAGAAGAACCTAAAGGCAGGGAAATTTTCTGTAACTAAACTGAGAGAGAAATCAACTTTTGTGCAGTACAATTGTATTAGTTTGCTTGGGCTGGCATAACTAAAAGCCACAGACTGGGTGGCTTAAACAACAGAAATTTATTTTCTAACAGTTCTGGAGGCTAGAAGCCCAAGATCAAGATGTCAGCAGGTTGGGGTTGCTGAGGCCTGAGTCCTCTGTCCCTGGCTGGCAGATGGCTGCCTTCTTGCTGTGTCTGCATGTGGTCTTTCTGTGTGTGTCCACATCCTTGCGTGGTCCACATTTCCCCTTCTCATAAGGACACCAGTCAAATTAGCTTAGGGCCTACCTTAATGGCCTCAATTTAACTTAATTATCTTTTTAAAGGCCCTGTCTCCATATACAGTCACATTCCGAGGTACTACTAGAAATTAAGGTTTCAACATATGAATTTGAGGGTAACACAATTCAGCCCATAAAAGTGGTTATCTCTTAAACTGGGGTTCCTCTATCTCAGCACATTGGGCATTTTGGCTAGGTAACTATCTTGAGGGCTGTCCTGGGCATTGTGCAATGTTTAGTTAGCAGCATTCCTGGCCTCTGCCACTAGATGTCAGTGGCGTCTTTGCAGTTGTGACAACCAAAAATGTTCCCAGACTTTGCCAAGTGTCTCCCTGGGGCCACATTGCTCCTGGTTAAAACCACTAGCTTAAGCTATTAGCAAGTTTACCTAAACAACATTATTTAAGATTCATATCTCATGATTTGATTGAATGTACATTCTTCAAAAAACAAGTAATCCTTCAAAAACTTAATAATCTTGTTATCTATTTATGAAAGCATGCTCATATTTTCTCCGGATATGTATCTACTAGCTTGTAACTAGTTTGAGCTATTAATATACTGAACAGCATAATATCATTTTAAGTTCATTCTGAAGATTTAAATGAAAAGGAGGTAGCATATGTTTAGAGGAAAAAGTAAGAGAGCAGGAGACATCAGAGGGAGTGTAGAAAGATTGAAATATTACATCTAGAATAATGGAAGAATATTGAGTACAGAGATAGAAGTTGGGAAATTAAAACAAAGAACCAACTTCAGGGAGGAAAATGATGTAAATAGACTGAAAATTTGAGGTATCAATGGCACATCAAATGTATAAATATGAGAAGTAGATGGAAATGACTGAAACTTAAAGAGAGGCTGGGCATAAAGATCTGGGAGTCATTTGCAGATCTGGGGTAGCAGGCGAATATCTAGGAGTGGTTGGGGTTGCCAACACAGCGGGTATAGCAAGGAAAGAAAACTGAGGATAGAATATAGTTTATTGTTCTGTCTGGTAGAGAAAGAAAAAAGAAGCCAGTTATGAAGAGAAGTGGTCAGGATTTTAAGAAGAGACTCAGAGGTGAGCAGCATGTCAGAGATTAGAGAAGAGACAATTTCAGGCTGGGAGTTGTGATTAACAAAACCAAATCCTGGAGAGTAAGACAGATAAAGACTTTTATTTGGTACTTAGAAAGTTATCAGATTACAAAAGCATTTTCAAGAGGTACAAGAGGTTAAGAAGTCAGGGAAAATTAGGAAAGCAATAAAATATAAGCCACTCTTCCAGGGAGTTTTGCATTGACACGGTAAGAATAAAGATTTCAAAGATCATTACTGTAATATGCCTGGGAGCAGAAAGAGGAGATAAATTTCTACATAATCTTTCTCAGTAGTGAAACAGTGTGCTTTATTACCAAGTTAATATTGCCAGTGCAAACAGGCACAATAGATCTTTTTGGGGTGATGGAAATGTTCTAAAACTGAATGTGGTAATGGTCATACAACTCAATAAATTTACAAAAATAATGTAATTGTATACTTAAAATCGTTGAATTTTGTGTGAATTATACCTCAATAAAGCTGTTTAAAAAGTAATAATACTACATTAAAGGCACTTAGGAAAAGAGACAAAAGGAAAAAAACATATTCTACTTTTCTAATATAAGCATTATTATTATTATTTTTGTGTTGAGTTTTTTGTCTGCTTTATTTTCTAACATTATTATATTATAATTATAGTGTATACATACTTTTGTTTCTTGCTTTTTCGACATTTCTTCATAATATACAGTATTTGCACAGTATTTATAACCATAAATGTTCATAAATGCATAATTTTACATTGAGAAGAGATACTTAATCATTCTAATATTCTTCAAAATCAGATTTACCCAAATAAGTCAGTCATACAAATAGCTCCTCAGTGATTGTTTTATAGAACTGGCATAAAAGAGAAATAGCACATATGGAGTGATTTGCCTTTGATAAGAAGAATCCATTTTTTTTCAAAGAAACTAGGGGAAGAGTGGATGTACGAGGATCTGGAGGAGACAGTTTGAGTTGGTGAGAAGGAAAATTAAGATTGTTTTCTGTGAGCAGCTGGAATTTTCTCAGTAGAGTAATGAGAATCAAATGGAGACTTTAAGATGAAGACAGGGAAGGTTTGGAATTGCCTTTTGGGAACTATGAGAGGAAGTTTAAGGACAAAAGTTTAATGTGCAGGTTAGGAAAAGCAGGACATCACAGAAAACTCACGCATGGTTCTGGGACGGACAGCCATGGAGGGAGAAGTCCCCGGCTGAAGGCTCCCCAGACAAGGGACCCTAACTGCGCCAGTGGCACAGACGTAGAGGGGAGGGCTTCTGTGACGCTGGCAAGGAGCACCCGCCCTGCCTGCCTACTCCACCTGGTTAGGGATGCAGGGTCCAGAGACCATGGGATAAAAGAAGAGATTTGTGTAGGAGGCTGTGGTCAGAATAGGGATTCTTGAAAATTCCAGGTTCAAGCTTGGCGGGACTATTCTTAGTTGAAGTTAATTACCAGTCAGGTCATGTCAACGCTGTCTCCTCTGAGAAATCCTGGTGTGATCATGCATGAATAAATCTCCACTAGCTGCACTTTTCCTTAATTGCTGGTATCACTTTCCCCTCTCTCTTTTTTTATATGGTTTATAATTACATTTTCATTTTATGTCTTTATTGGTTTTATGTGCTTTTGTTATAATAGTTATTTTTTGTCTGGAAATAAACAAGACGTAAATTATAATTTTTTGAAATGAATAAAACTTCTGACATGAGTTCACTGTCACCTCTGTTTATTACAATAATATTCTTTTTTTTTTTTATATCTAGATTGTCAAAGATGCATACCGAGAAAAGACGGCCACGGTTTACCCTGAACCACAAAACAAAGAAGCGTTTGTCCGCTCTCAGATGTACAGTGCTAATTATGACCAGATTCTACCTGATTGTTATTCTTGGCCCAAAAAAGCCCAGAATATACAGACCAAAGTTGACCAGTAGGATAATAGCCAACATTTCTAACTCCATTAATGAGATCTTCAAATCTTTCATAATTTTTAAAGGTTGGAATCTTTTATAATGGTTCATAATATGCTTAGATTAAGATAATTTTACTTTAACAATCTAAAAATTTATGGAAGGATATTGATACAAATTAGGATAAACATAACACTAGACAATTTTGCTTCATTTGCCTTCTGGTTATTTATGGTTTCTATTTTAGTTATTCTGCCCAAGTTCTATTTAAAAGCTATTGTACCCACTACTGAGAAACTCATCATTTTTATAAAGGAAACTAATGGGAAGACAAAATTAGTAATAAATTGATATTATCACATTAAAACCCATAATTTTGTCGACCATTTTGTTAAAATCTACTTTTTAAAATAAAGATACAAATGAATTTAGGCATCGACGAACTTTTGCTAAATAGAAACAACATTACTTTGGTGCCTAGAGAAAGATAACTTCTCAGGTACTTTTATTCTAATCCTAGATTATATTTGTGCAACTGAATGCTAACATTTCTAAGAAAGATCACTGCTGTTTACAATGCCTTGTGCAGCCTTAGATTTTAATATTCTTTTGTCATTGTTACATCTTTCGGAATAAAGCTCTCATCACCTTGGTCCTTAGAGATCCCTTCTAAAAGCGCCTTTATTTCCCCTTAACCAAATGTCCTATCCTTCAGGTACCATACTGTTGCCACAGGGCTTTTTGTGGACTGTGGCCCCTGTCTAGAGGTTGGTACCTTCATGTCAGCATAGCCTGGGCAGTGAGAAGGGCTGATAGGAGAGTGTGTAGTTAAGGTTCTTGAGAAAGGGCTGCTTGAGGAGTCCTGCCTCTTAAGACAAGGATCTCAGGAGTTAGGGGCAAGACCATGGTTCCCAGACAAGCTAGGTTCCTACTTGAGTCACCTGCCTTAATGGCCCATTGATTAGCTTAGGTAACTGAGAGCTCACTGTGTTACAACAGCCTTACTTTCTTCTGAGTTTGGAGAAAGTTTTGTAACCATGTGCCCAATATTAGAAATTATCTTTACATCATATATTAAAATATTTTAATTACCAAGACCATTCTATGAAAAGAGTAGTTACACCCCCAGATTGTATTGATTTACTTTAGAAATTAATGATTGAACTAATGGAAACAATTTTAAATTCTTAAGCTCAGGTGCAATAACATTGGCTATTTATTTGTAGAATTAGAGAATTTTCTGTTTTTGAAGCAAATGCTTTAAAGAGTATAAGATGTCCAAGATAACTATACTATAAAATGATTTTATTGAAAGTTGAAGGTTACACAGATTGTTTTAGGTATGAGTAGAAGGGGTTTGGGTATTTCTGAAGGTAACATTTAGTCAAGAGTTTCCTCAATATAGTTATTTGGAAAAGCTTCAGAATGACTATTTCTTGTCTGTTGCCATGTTGTCTTACAGCTATAACTAAATGTATTTACCTATGCAAAAGATTTATTAAAGCATAGAAAAAGTGAATGAATAAAATTATGAAATAATTGTCTTTCTTCATCTATGGATTCATTGTAATGCTGGGTCTTAGGGGTCATATAACAAAGTATTATGAATTTGCAAACTATTCTCATAACTTCTAATTTCATCATGAACTTCATTCAACACAAATGTATTCATATACACTGGACACTGTGGTATGAGAGCTACTTTCCTTGTCCTTAGGGAAAGATTATGAAATAAGCATTAGATAGTTACTTACCAGGTGCCAAGTATTATACATGTATTATTTTAATTTAATGCAAACCTCACAATTTCCTTAGAAGTTGGTATTTTAAGGAACTTGCCAAATCCACCGAGCTCGTAAATGAAGGAGATAGGCTTTAAATCCATGTTTATCTTTCTCTATGGTCTGTTCCTCTTTCACTAGGCCACAGCACAGAATAGCACTGTCCTGTGTGTGATTTTAAATTTTCTAATAGCTTCATAAAAAAATGACAGGTGGGATTCATGTTAATAATATATTTTATTTAAACCAATATAGCCAAAACATTACCATTTCAACATGTAATCAATATAAAATTCTGAATGAGATATTGTACATTATTTTGTTTATACTAAGTCTTCAAAATCCAGTACATATTTTATACTTACATTTCAATTCAGTTCAGACTGCCCACAAGTGCTCCACAGCCACACCAGGCTAGTGACCTCCATATTGGGCAGTGCAAGTCTAGAAGACCCAGTTATATGCCAATAGCTGTAATACTGCATTTCTGTGAAAGAAGTGAAGTCTAAGTCTATGAGAAATGCTTATTCAAAAATACCTTGGTAAATAATGCTTCAATGAAGTACATTTTTAAAAAAGTGTGCTAGCAATGCAACTGAGGAAGGGAGCATGGCCCCAGAACAAGAAAATATATTATTTAACACTTTTTATAGCATTCCCACTTTGCTGTTAACAGAGGAAATATAAAATGCCACTGAGGCACACAGAGGGAATAAATTGTATAGTAAGAGGGAGAGGTCAGGGAAGAGAAGCAGTAACCTGAAGGGTAAAGAGTCAGTAGGAACTAGCCAGGTGGGGTGTGTGTTGGGGTGGGGTAGTATTGGGAGAGAGAAGCATTTGAGGCAAAGGATGAAAGTATGTGCAAATATCCCAAAGCAAGAAAGACCATAACATATGAAGAATTGAAAACCAGAAAATTGTAGACCTATTTCATTTATAAACATAGATGTAAAAATCTTAAAGTATCAGCTAACCAAATCCAATAATGTACTTAAAAATATATGTCATGATCAAGTAGAGCTTATCTTGGAATGCAGGGACTTCACTGTCAGCAAATGTATCATTATAAGTCATACTAATAAAATAAAGGAAGAAGGCCGGGTGTGGTGGCTCACGCCTGTAATCCTAGCACTTTGGGAGGCCGAAGCGGGCGGATTGCTCAAGGTCAGGAGTTCGAAACCAGCCTGAGCGAGACCCCGTCTCTACCAAAAATAGAAATAAATTACTTGACCAGCTAAAAATATATATACAAAAAATTAGCCGGGCATGGTGGCACATGCCTGTAGTCCCAGCTACTTGGGAGGCTGAGGCAGTAGGATTGCTGAGCCCCGGAGATTGAGGTTGCTGTGAGCCAGGCTGACGCCACGGCACTCACTCTAGCCTAGGCAACAAAGTGAGACTCTGTCTCAAAAAAATAAATAAATAAAGGAAGGAAGAAAATCATATATTCATCTCCGTAGACGCAGGGAAAGTAGTTGACTTTAACATTTATCATTTTTGTAAAACTCTTAGCAAACTAGGAATAGAAAATTTCCTTACCATGGTTATTATACTCTGGACAAATATTTGATTCATTCCTTTAAAGATCAGGAACAAAATAAGGCAGCCTACAACTCTTACTGTTTAAGATAAACTAACTGGAAGTCATAGACAAACCTATGGGGAAGAAGAAGAAATAAGAGGTATAAGAATTGGCAGGGGCCGGGCGCGGTGGCTCACGCCTGTAATCCTAGCTCTTGGGAGGCCGAGGCGGGCGGATTGCTCAAGGTCAGGAGTTCAAAACCAGCCTGAGCAAGAGCGAGACCCCGTCTCTACTATAAACAGAAAGAAATTAATTGGCCAACTGATATATATATATAAAAAATTAGCCGGGCATAGTGGCACATGCCTGTAGTCCCAGCTACTCGGGAGGCTGAGGCAGAAGGATCACTCGAGCCCAGGAGTTTGAGGTTGCTGTGAGCTAGGCTGACGCCACGGCACTCACTCTAGCCTGGACAACAAAGTGAGACTCTGTCTCAAAAAAAAAAAAAAAAAAAAAAAAAAAAAAAAGGCAGGGAAGAGATAATACAGCCAGTTTTGCAGATAACATCAGCATACACAACTAGCAGTATTACCAACTATTAGAGCTATTAAGAGAATGTAAGTTTGCCATATAACATTTATCTTCAAAAATCAGCGTTTCTCCATACCTGTATAATAATCAACTAGAAATTATAGGCAAAAGAAATTATAACTTATAATAACAATGCAAATGAAATGAAAATCCTCTATGAAGAAAAAAATTTTTAATTATATTAAAAGATAAAAAAGATATGAATAAACTATGCTCTTGACTAGAATGTCTTAATATTATAAAGTTGTTATTTCTCCCGAAAAATAATTCATAAATTCAATGCAGTCTTATGTAGGCCAGGCCAGGCTAACTGCTGCTACAAGCCCAGAATGTCAAGGCTCACACAATGAAAGCCTAGTACTTGCTAATATCATTATCTAATGCATTTTAGTTGGGAAGGTGGGTCCACCCATTATGTGGTGCTGCCATCTTTATCATGTGGCCTCCAGAGTCACCAAAAAGACAAAAAAAAATAGAGGATTATGGAGGGGGAGTTGTGGAAAAATCATTTATACCTACATTCCCCTGGATAAGACACAGTCACGTAGCTCCAATGGTACAGCAAGAGAAACTGAGACACATTGTCTTTCTGTGATTCCAGGACTATAAAATGAAACAAATTTGGTGAACACAACATTATCTCTACCACAAATCCAATTTGTGATTGAAGTTTATAAGGAGGTGAACATATTTATTCTAAAATAAATATAGGATTTTTCTAGCAAATTAATAAATTTTTCTTTCCTTCTCCTCAAAAAATAAAAATAAATAAAATACATGTGGAAAAATGAGACCCACTCCTGTAACACATACAAGACAGACCTTACTCTTATAAGAAGGGCACAGTGGCACACGCCTGTAATCCTAACACTCCCCTAGGAGGCCTATGCGGGAGGATGGCTCAAGGTCAGGAGTTCAAAACCAGCCTGAGCAAGAGTGAGACCCTGTCTCTACTAAAAATAGAAAGAGATTAATTGGTCAACTACAAATATATACAAAAAATTAGCCGGGCATGGTGGCGCGTGCCTGTAATCCCAGCTACTTGGGAGGCTGAGGCAGTAGGATCGCTTGAGCCTAGGAGTTTGAGGTTGCTGTGAGCTAGGTTGACACCATGGCACTCTAGCCTGGGCAACAGAGTGAGACTCTGACTCAAAAAACAAACAAACAAAAAAACCCAGAAGTGTACTGAAACTAATTAAACTTGCAAGCTCGCCTTGATCCAGCTTCACTTCTGATTAAAGTTCTCAGCCTCTTACCTTAGCTCCTTGAGAGAAGACATGATGTGCCCTCTCTCAGAAAAAGGTACTTATTAAACTCCAGTTTCTAGAGTTCTTTTAAAGACAGTGTTCAGAGCCAGACATGGTGGTGTGCACCTGTAGTCCCAGCTACTCTGGGAGGCTGAGGCAGAGGAATCATGTGAGCCCAGGAGTTCAAATCTAACCTGGGCAACATAGCGAGACCACATTTCTAAAAAGATAGAGAAACAAAAAATGTTCAGTATACAACCAGAAAGGAAAAAAATATTTATGCACACACACACACACACACACACACACACACACACACACACACACGTGGTCCCTAGGTTATGGATGAGATACATTCCTGAGAACATCTTTAGGTCACATTTGTATGTAACTCAGATCCCTGATGAATAGCGCATATAAAAATAACAATAAAAATAATAATAATAAAAATAAAAGTAATAAAAATAACAATACAATACTGGCTCACATGTGGTAATAATACAGTGCAATACTGTAATAATTATAATAATGATAATAGTAATAATAACCTCCATACTATAATAAAGAAACTATTGTGTTTTCTTTTAACTCAAACATACAGAACATAAAAACAAACTCATACGAAAAGTTTAGATGGGAGAAATTTCAAAACACAATATTAAAGGTTAACACTCAACTAATGTTGCGTCAGTGCCCTGCTTACTGGCAGGGGCAGTTTGAGGCAAGAGATCAGCTAACAAGAACCACAAGATGACGGAGATGGTGCCGGAGAGGATGCAGTGGGTGCTGGGAATCAGGATTTGATTCTGTTGATGAAGGAAGGAAGCTTACCACTGAAGTCAGTTTCTTAGAAACGGTGTCTAGGGTTGTTTGCACAACCTTTTTCTTTTCTTTTCTTTTGCACAACCTTTTTCTTTTCTCTTCTCTCTTCTCTTCTCTCCTCTCCTCTCCTCTCCTCTCCTCTCCTCTCCTCTCCTCTCCTCTCCTCTCCTCTCCTCTTCTCTTCTCTTCTCTTTTCTCATAAGTGGCCTTGTAGCAGCTGATGTTCTCACTAGCTGCACAGTAAGCCTTTGTAAACCGTTCAATGTTAGGCTCTTGCTCCTCGAGCTTTAGCACACTCTGCTTCAATGAGTTGAAAGGCTTCAGCTGATTGTTTTGTCATAAACTTTCTTGGCTCTGGATCTTCTGATTATTCATGTTCTATCAGCTGCTTCTCTATAAGACTAGCTGCTAGTGCAAAGATGCCGTACCAATGAACTATTTATACCATTAGTTTGTTTGTTTACATGCACAGAAGAAACTAGTTCCTGAATTATCAATTTAATTATTAAATTACAAATAATCCTTATGAGAAAGTTTGGGAGCCTGTTTGTAGGTATGGAACGCCATAAGTCAGGTTGTCTGTGACCTGGGACTGCCTGTATAAGCAGGCAAATGTGACCCCTAATCAGGAGAAAAAAATCAGTGCAAGTCAATTGAGAGATTACTGTGATGCATTATCAACACAAGGATTTAAAAATAATTTTTATAGTAATGTTAATAAAACTAGAGAAAAAAATGGAAGATGGATGACCTTATCAGAAAAATGGGATATCTAAAGAATTAAGTGTATGTTCTAGCTCTAAAACAATAAAATATCTGACATTAAGAATTTATTGGGGGCCGGGCGCGGTGGCTCACGCCTGTAATCCTAGCACTTTGGGAGGCCGAGGCGGGCGGATCGCTCAAGGTCAGGAGTTCGAAACCAGCCTGAGTGAGACCCCGTCTCTACCAAAAATAGAAAGAAACTAATTGACCAACTAAAAATATATATACAAAAAATTAGCCGGGCATGGTGGCGCATGCCTGTAGTCCCAGCTACTCGGGAGGCTGAGGCAGTAGGATCGCTGAGCCCAGGAGTTTGAGGTTGCTGTGAGCCAGGCTGACGCCACGGCACTCACTCTAGAAAAAAAAAAAAAAAAAAAGAATTTATTGGGCCGGGCGCGGTGGCTCACGCTTGTAATCCTAGCACTCTGGGAGGCCGAGGCGGGCGGATTGCTCAAGGTCAGGAGTTCAAAACCAGCCTGAGCGAGACCCCGTCTCTACTATAAAAAATAGAAAGAAATTAATTGGCCAACTAATATATATATATAAAAAAAATTAGCCGGGCATGGTGGCACGTGCCTGTAGTCCCAGCTACTTGGGAAGCTGAGGCAGTAGGACTGCTTAAGCCCAGGAGTTTGAGGTTGCTGTGAGCTAGGCTGACGCCATGGCACTCACTCTAGCCTGGGCAACAAAGCAAGACTCTGTCTCAAAAAAAAAAAAAAAAAGAATTTATTGGATGAGCTTAGCCGACTGGAGCTAGCAGAAAAAAGATGAATGGCTTCAAAGGCAGGTCATTAGAAATGATCCAAATTGAAGCATTAGACAGAGGAAAAAAGGAGAGAGAGAAAGAAAGATGTTGCCTAGAATGAAATGGTCTAATATATGTGCTGTTGAGTGCCGGAAGGAGAGAAGAGAGATACTGGAGTACAATGACTATATGAAGAGATGATGGCAAAGAATTTTCTCAAATTAATGAAAGACATCAACTGACAGATTCAGAGCTAGCGAGCCGTAAGCAAGATCATTACGAAGAAAGCCATACATAGGAATATCATAAGCAAATTACAGAAAACCAAAAATAAAGAGAAAATTCTTAAAAACAGCCAGAGAAAACAGGCACACAATGCCTTCAGAAGTACAACAATAAGAACGATGGCAAACTCTTCAGCAGAAAAAAATGGAAGATAATGGAAAGACATCTTTAAGGTGCTGTAATAATAAAACTTAAGATTTCTATACATAGGTCAGGTGCAGTGGCTCACGCCGTAATTCTAGCACTCTGGGAGGCCAAGGCAGGAGGATCACTTGAAACCTGGAGTTAGAGGTTGCAGTGAGCTACGATGACACCACTGCACTCTACCTGGGGCAACAGAGCAAGACTCTGTCTCAAAAAAAAATTAAATAAAATAAAAAAATTTTAAAAAGAGTTCTCCACACAGAGAAGATATCCTTCAGAAATTAAGGCAAAATAAAGACATTCCAGACTAATGAAAGCTGAGATAATTTATGACCTACACTACTAGAAACACTAAGGGAAGTAGTTATTCAGGCTGAGGGAAAACAATCCCAGATGGAAGCATGTGGGAAGAAACCATAAGCACGGAAAGGGTAAATGTATGAGAAATACACTATTATAAACATTGTTTAAGACTATTGACTGTTGAGTACAAATAATAATGTATGTGAGGTTTTTTTGGCTTTTGGTGTTTTTTTTTTTTTTTGACTAAAGATCTCACTTTGTTGCCTGGGCTAGGATGCAGTGGCACGATCATAGCTCATTGCAACCTCAAACTCCTGGCCTCAAGTGACCCTTCTGGCTCAGTCTTCTGCATAGCTAGGATTACAGGCGCATACCACCACACTCAGCTAATTTTTGAAAAATTTTGTGTAGAGATAGAAGTCTCCCTATGTTGCCTAGGCTGGTCTTAAACTCCTGGCCTCGAGTGCTCCTCTTGCCTCAGCCTCTCGAAGTTGTATATGGGGTTTATATGTAGAAGTAAAATATATGGCAAGAGTAGGACAAAGGGTAGAAGGGGGATTAATGCAATTATACTTTTGTACGGTTTGTACATTATTCAGAAAGTAGTATATTATTAATTCAAGGAATAACTGTTGCAAGTAATGTATCACTTTATGAACAAGCTACAAACCTTATAATTTAAGGTATATTGCAATAATTCAAAGAATATTATAACAAATTAAGGAAGCATATTGTAACACCCAAGGTAACCCTTTTATATAATACAAAAATACATAGTTAAAAAGCTAATAAAGGAAATAAAATGTAATAATTTAAAAATACTTGATTAATTCAAAAGAAGGATAAAGACGGAACAAAGAACATAAACTAACAGCTTCACTCCTGGGATAAATAGAAAACAATTGGCACGATGGTAGACTTAAACCCAACTTTATTGGTCATTATGTTAAATGCAAGTGAACTAAACACTCCAACTTGATGGCAAAAATTGTTAGGTTATATTTTTTAAAAAAGATCCAAGTATATGCTGTTTATAAGAGACATATGTTTAACATAATAACACAAAAAAGTTTGAAGTAAAAGGATGGGAAAAGATAATTCACACAAACTGTAAGCTCAATTTGGTGTGACTCTATTAATATCAGACAAGTGGACTTCAAGGCAAGACATATTACCAGAGAGAGTATTTTAAAAACATTAGTCATTAAAAGACATAATTCTGTCTATGCTCTTAAAATAGCCTCAAAACACATTAAAAAATGACAGAAATAAATGTGAAACACATAGTTCACAATAATATTAGCTGGATATTTTAACTGACTTTTCTCCACAATTGAGAAATAGTAGTCCATAAATAAGTCAATTTGTAAAAGCAGAGCCAAGAGAGGAGTTACTCCACTTACAGACACATATACTCACATATATATCAAGTCATGAGAACATACAGGACAATGGAAGAGAATAGGAAACTCACAAGAATATATGAGTTACAAAGGCAGCACAAAAATCAAAAAGAATAGAATGTTAGTAAAAGGATTGGAAAAACTGACAGCATGGAGAAAATTAAAACTGGAACCCTACCTTACACTATATGAAAAGGTAAACTCCAAATGGATTAAAGGACTAAATACAAACAGAAAATGTAAAAGTTAATAAAAATTATTGTAACAAAATATGTTTGGGACCTCATAAACACAACCATGAGGTAAAATACGCATGGAATGCATTATATAAGGAAAGGGAGATTTTGGTGGATCAAATGATTGCTGCCATAAAACGGCAGAAAGGGTAAGAAATTCTGGGACTCTGGGATTGGGTAGTTGCTTCTAGGAGAGATGGGTATGTAAAGAGAAATAATTTAGGGTTGAGGCTTAAATTCTCAGCTCAAGGCACAGTCTAAAAACTAAAAAAAATCCTGTGTTTTTGCTGAAAGAATCTCTTCTCTCTTACTAGCCGTAAGGCTGAAATAATTGAAAATGAAGGTCATACTTAATCTTGCTGGTTGCCCAATTATACTATGAGTTAAATTCACATCCTCACTAGGCGTCTTATGTAAAAGTTAGAATACTGACCAAGAAACAGCAGGACCTTCATTTGGAATGGGGATCTATGGGGAGAGGGATTTGGAAGACTCATGATATCCTAAACTAGGGCGAACAATACTCCAAGTTTGAGAAGTGAAAGTTCTGTGTCCCAGGAAACCCCTCAGTCCCAGGAAAACCAGGATAGTTGACGCGTCCTCTCTTGCAAATCAAAGCAAGAGCTCTTCCTGTCCGAAGAGGTTGCTACTGCCTTGCTTAAAGATCCTGTAATGACTTCACCTGAGGTAATAATTACCTTCTAAAGGGAAACCAATTTCCCTTGTGCATCTCCCACATTTTTCTCTCTCTCCACACATAAAATCAGAGTCCAGCAGGGAGAGGGGCTGTGGCCGATAGAATTAAAAAGTCAAACACGTGAGGAGCAGACTCACGTCAAAAAAATTCTAGATTTGCTCTTATATACTGGGGGAAAAAAAACGAGAAAAAAGCGTATGGGACTCTGAGAACGTCATACTAAGGAGGAGAAACGTCATTTTGGGCTGGGCAGTGTGCATGGACAGAGGGACATTTGCCACAGACTACGGATCCAGGGTGTGGCCTCTAGCAGCTGGAAGTGACTCTCCTTGTTGGTTCAGATAGGTGAGTGAAAAATGGACTTAGCAATAACCCACATTCAATGAAACTGAGAATGCAAACATTCTTTGAAATAATATAAAGGAATTCAAAGATTTACAAAGACAGGAATTTTGTGTGGATTTGTTGTATGCTCTATGACTATCCCAACAATCCCCTATATCTCCTGAGAGAGCCTATTAGTGACCCTCCTTCCTCTGAGACCTTGAGCAATGCATTCGTGAGGGAAAACCAGCATTCATGAAAAGCTTTCCCGTGACTCTTCCCCGTGAGCTGGGACAGCTTGTGGGAAATGTTCTGGTAAAAGTTTTCCCTGTTTCAATGGAGATATCAGAATCTTGAGGTTGGTAGAGGCTTTGCTAGCAGCACTTTGTAGCAATTAACTGGAGACAAGGGGAAAACAGTCATACTACGAGCAGGCCCGATACAGTCAGAATAGTTTGGCCCACAGAAATCTTTGGTGGTGGAGAGTTAATCACAAGGCCTCCTGGCCTGAAGTGACGTTCAAAAAATTAGCCAGGAAGCATGGATACTGGCCGAGAAAAATGGATACCATTGTAAAAAAGAAATACAGCCACACCAGTATATATCTGCTGAGTACCAGCCTGGCTTAGGACCAAATACATGGGCAACCCGTGTAGGCCCTACTTGATGTGTGTAACAACAGCAGAAAAGCCTGACTGCAGCCACCAAGATAGAGTGTCACCAAATTGCCACACAGGGATATGAAAGACGCCTAAGATGAAGAACTCTGTAATAATATTGTATGTTTTCCAAAGTGTATCTTCGAGGCTCTCATTTGCTAGGATAACATTGCACTGCAGAAAGGAAACTATGAGGCCTTTTGGAAGTCATCTGGGGACACTTCTGAACAAATATAAATTTCTGGGGTCTCTGGAAACCATTATGGTCTGTGGGACAGTGTATGCTACAGGAATGAACCCACCCTCCAGTTATATTCCCAGTTGTTTAAAGAGTTAAAATTGATTTTTTTTTTTGTCTTCTACAGTGATACATGCACACTGGATCCTTGATCCATAAATAAATGGTTATTCTATCAGGAAGTACCAAGAAATTTGCAGACATGAGTCCCAGCACCCAAAGCTTTAAAAGAAAGCAGGAGTGTGATTCTTATCACATTTTGATTTAACATGACCTTTGGCATGTGTAGGAGTAGACAGATGGGTCTCTAAGAATGATCGCATATACTCAGAAATTTGTTCTGATGGTGATTCCAATTGCAGCTGCTGCCAGTTAAGTTCTCTTTCTTGGAGCAGATCAGTAGGTTGCTAGCTATTGGTCAATACTTTTTTGTTTTTCCTTTATTCATGTATATAGAGCACACTTGAAGTGGTTTGTTCTGTCTCAATAAGCAGCAATAGAGATTGTCTTTTTTTAGTGTTACATTAACTCTCTGACTTCGTGTCAGAATATAATTCTTGATACCAGACCTTGATCACCTTACCATTGGGCAGTGCAGCAGCTGATCCAACACACTGATGATGACAGGCCAACAGGACCTGGAGAATTGGAGTCATTAGTTCCCTGGATGCCTGGTAAGACACGTTATGCCAGAGGGTGCAGGATAAACCCCATGAGAACACAGAGCCTGCCAGCTGAGGCAAGTTTAGTGGAGGCCCAAGGTCTGGTGCATGTGGGGACGTCCCCTCTATAGCAAGGAACAAATTTGCTCTTTCTATGACTATGGAGGCCTCCCATTATTTGGTGGGCTTCTTTAAATTTTGTGTGCTCTGCATTTATGGGTTGATCCAGATGCTTCTAACTTTGGGCTTGGAAAGAAAGGTCTCCCCAGCTGTCTGGGCTGCAGTGAAATTAGTTCTACCACGTGGACCTTATGAGGGAGATCCAGTGGGCTCAGAGCTACTGTGGCAAATCAGGATTATGACTTTCAAGTGAAAACCACACTCTCTTCGGAAACTCTCCTTTTGACTTACTACCGGGCTACTTGAGATGAAAGCAAATGATAGAACATTGTTTTGTTCGAAAGTGTTCTATAAAGAACTCAGTCATCCCAGGGCCTTCCTGATCAGTGCTGAGAGGGGGTGGGCGGTGTGTGTAAGCAGTCGTACACAAACACTTTTGAGTTCACAGGCCACATGTTTGTGGCTTAACACCAAAATGTTTTAGGAATGTTTTAGAGGCCCCTGTGTCATGGTCTGCCAACTCCCCGGGCCCACTCTTCAGTTCACTGTGCAAGCATCCTCCGCTGTCAGCTTAACACATAATAGACCAATAAGGAATGAAGAGCAATGAACACATTTGAAAATATGCTTGATTTAATTCAGTACAATTTAAAGACATGCTGTAACTTTTATAAAGAAGCACTCTTCAAAAATAACCATTTAAAAATATAATATATACAGTATCAGGATTCTTATGTTACAAGCCATAGAGACTGATTTTGACTTCCAAGAACAAAAGGGAAGATGTTGGGTAGCTCAGAGGTGCTGATGAACACCCAAAACTGAGGGTGGCACTAGGCATTTAAGCAGCAAGAGCTCAAAAGCATCTCCCCAGGATCTCCCCCAACGTATAGAGAAGGGGGCCCCCCAAGGTAAGCGCTGTGTACATGTGTGCAGGGTGTGAAGGGTTGTTGTATGTGCTCTTATCAGGCTGTGCAAACACAACCAGAAATCTCCTGTACATGCAAAGCTGAGTTTTGAATTATATGTATTTTTTGAGTTTTGTTTTTTCTGTAAAACCTATATTTCTCCCATAATAAATGTCTATCACTAGTGTTCCTGATAGGAAAAAAAGTATTGACAAATGCTCAGATTGGCCATATAGAAGTTAGTTCTGAAAATTATCATCAGAAATAGCTCCAGAAACAGTAATGAGTTCATAAACTAGAATTTATTTCCTATGTTTTAGATACAAAAAAATCATGTATTTTTTGTTCTATATTTTAGCTCTTTATGCTTATCTTTCCGTAGCTTTTGCTAATTTAATCATAGAAACAAAAACCTCTATGAGGTGGGTAGATGGCACATATTGTTACATTTCAAAGGAAAAAAGTTTATTGAAGTTATATCTGTTGAGGCTCTAAAATCTTGTGAACATTATACTTATTAATAGCTGTGGGGAGACTGTAGGAAAATGACTCCTATATTTTGTTGTTTTCAGTCATGGTAAACATTGAGAAATGAATCTTTGGCAGCGTCATATCTCTTCCCTTTGTATATATGTTAAGCATGAGGTCCCCACTTGAGTTCCAGCATGTCCACAACTAGGATGGAAACACGATGGGCAAGCTGGATGATCTGGCAGGGCAGGCCCACAATGAGCCTTGGCTGGACGGTCTGAGCGTGCCCTGAGAGGAAACTCATTCTGAGCTAAGAAAGCAGGCGGGACAAAGTAGACCCTGTTCCCCAAGGCCTCATGGGTACAGGTCTGCTGGTCCATTATGTCCCCTCCCTAGCCCAAGGACATGTGTCTGCATCCTAGGGTCAGCGTAAAACCAGAAGGCACGGTTTCATCAGAAGTTCTGTAAGGTTCCCGGCACAGGCAGCACTGTTTGGCATCTAATGGGATGTGTCACAAAATGTGGAGGGGTCCCTGTTACTAAATCTCAGCATCCAGCTTTGGCATCCTGAGGGAAGCAGGACACCAGCATCAGTGGAAGTGCCAGGGACCCAGCAGGACAATGGAAAGCTTCCGGAAAGGGCAGCAGTAGCTAAGGAGAGACTACGGAAACAGGGAAAGCTGCAGAGGCTGCTCATGACAGCCCTTAGTGCTGGTGAGACTCCTGAACACTTTCGGGGAGGATGGATATCTACCTTAAATGAGGTTTTTATCATTAAAATCATCTCTCATTTTGAAAAAGGCTGAAGCCTCTGGAACTTAGAATTTTCAGAAGAGATGTTTATAACTTATCACCAAACTGTAGAATTTGATATTTTGTTCCCAGTAAGGTGATCATGCAACCAACCACAATGGTCCCCTCCCAACACTCTCTCACCCTGCTTCGTAATGCACTCTGGTACACAAAGGTTGGATGAAACCAGGAGAACATTTTGTAGGTAAGAAACCATGTATTTTTTTTTTTTTTTTTTTTTTTTGAGACAGAGTCTTGCTTTCTTGCCTAGGCTAGAGTGAGTGCCGTAGCGTCAGCCTAGCTCACAGCAACCTCAAACTCCTGGGCTCAAGCGATCCTCCTGCCTCAGCCTCCCGAGTAGCTGGGACTACAGGCACGAGCCACCATGCCCGGCTGATTTTTATGTTATATATATTAGTTGGCCAATTAATTTCTTTCTATTTTTATGGTAGAGACGGGGTCTCGCTCAGGCTGGTTTTGAACTCCTGACCTTGAGCAATCCGCCCGCCTCGGCCTCCCAGAGTGCTAGGATTACAGGCGTGAGCCACCGCGCCCGGCCTAGAAACCATGTATTTTTGTGGGTAAAAATTGAACTAAGAATATTGGTATCATTATCCAACTGATGTAAATAAACATCATAGAACACACGTAGAATTGTATGTCATCTTCATTACTCTGGAGACTTCATTTCTATTCCTAACAGCCATGGCTGTTAGGATCTAGTTTTACTAAAAGAACACACTCAAAATAGTTTAAGAGGTGAAGTAAACACGTAGTTTCTTTTTGTTCTTATTTTAAACTTGATTTAGATCCATTTCCAAAGAAAGGAAAGTTGATGTGTCACCTGTGTGCTAGCATCATGAAAGGGAGAAATGTTATTCACATTTATGAATTCATAACTATAGTTTGATTCTCAAAAATCAAGTTAACATCAATGTTAACTGTTGGCTTTGGACTCCTCTTTAATCAAATCAGCCTCACTGTTTAAATAGACTCTTTTTATTAATATACAATGAAATCGTTTTTTAAATGATTTAACACAAGAACCTAGAGATAACATCATAATTTCACTGTTATAAAGTTAAAAGGCCTATTTGTCTCATTATCAGCTGAAATTCATTGCCACGTGAAAATTCTGGAGCTAGGTTTCTCACAATGAAGCTACACAGCCACAGGCCTTTTTTTTTTTTTGGTCTTATTAACAGAAATACCGACTTAGTGAAATTATGAGTAAAGGCTTCTTAATAGGTTCCTAGGACTCTGAACTTTTGCTTTCAATACCAAATAATATCTGAAAAACATGCTCACTTTTGTGCTTTTTGAGAAATTCTAAGAATTGGCCCAGATTCATGTGATAGTCATTCCTTAACCCATAGTCACCGTGGGCCTCAAGGAGTAACTCCTCAAAAGAATGGAAAAGGCGCAGGTCCTCGCCATTTCCTTCCGTCTCCATGCTTTCCGCATGCTTACAGGAGATATGCTTCCAATTAGGGTACCTAATTGTGTGCCAGAACTCCTCACAGTGCTCTTTGAAACCCTCCACACAGATTATACCAGGCTTTCCTGTCATGCAAAATCCAGTCACATCTAACCTTTTCCCAACTTCCAAAATCTTTTTCCTTAGGTCCTGCTGATATATATGGTGGCTATAGATCCACATTCGGAGGAATGTGTTCTTGACTGGCTTTACTTGTGTAGATGGTTCGTACACGAGCTTTCTGTTCAGGAAATAGGATGCACTGTTGTCCTGTAGCCACTGGATTGCTGCACATATACACAGCTCACCTGGATCAAAAGTCCCTATGTAAGAAGTGAGACCTTTGTTGAGAAGTAGCTGCTGATGTCTGTCAAGCTCAGGTGACCGTCCAAACAGCTGCAATGCTACATAGGGGTAGCTGTGAGGCATGGTTACTTGCAAATCAATTTTCACCTTAAAATGAAAATCAAATAGATTTAAATACCATAAAATCACATAAGTGAGTTTATCAATGGCAACTGCATGATTCTGAGATGTGAAATAGTTATTGCTACTACTAAGTGTCAGCTACGTACAAAGTACTTTACATCCGCTATTCTTTCCATTTATACATTCATTCTTTCAAATATTTATTGAACAACTACATGTACCAGGTGCCCTGTGCTGCAATAAAGTGAAGAAGCCAGACACTATTTCTGCCCTTCATGAAGTCTAGGGCCTCGTGAAGGAGACACACATTAAACAAATAATCACACATAGCAAGTATTTAATTTCAATTGTGAGAAGCATTACCATGGAAAAGTTGAGGGTTCCATTGAAGTGTGTAACCAGCGGGACAGAATCCAGTCTGGGGAACCAGGAAGTCTCCTCTGAGGGAATGACAACTGAAGGATGAGTAGGAAATAGCTAAAACAGTGGTTCTCAAATGCCCAGTCCACGTGTAACCTATGCTATGCTAATGTTGCTGGAGATAAATGGATCAGAAGATGAAAGTAAATTCATTTTTAATATTTAGATTTTGTATCTGTATTTGCTTTCTGTGTTATGGTGCCATCAAAAAAAATTCACTCACCCCTTAAAAGCCAGTTTTATCATAGGCAATCTTTAGATTGAAAATCATGGCATATGTAAAAGGTAGCCTATACTACAACAGTGGGATTGGTAAGAAACTGGATGAGTGAACAAAATAATAATGGTGCTATAAGATTACAAGATAGTTTCAATTAATAAAACTAGGCATTTTGTTAAAAAGTTGTGTATATTTATATAAAATTTAAGATATTTACTGAAGACAATTTATGGAGCATCCCACATATTTTATATTTGGCTTTCAAACAAGAAATATGCATCTAGAATATTTCTATTTCCTGGACAGGAAGCTCATGTTCTAGGTGTTTCAGTTAAAAACTGGGTACCTAGCAACAGTTAAAACAAATAAAGGCACCCACCTTGGGCTCCTCAATCTGGAGCGTAATCACAAATTCGATTTTTGGTGGCAGCGCCTCCCTTGTGCCTTCCAAATACCTCTTTATATTCGTCAGGGCATTTACATCTTCAAGTTTTACTTCTCCTTGGTTAGGAAACATAGAAAACAGCATTTCCATCTCCAGCAGCTGAAGCTGAAGGCTTTCTTTCACCGAAGCAGACATGTTGTCTCGAAATCAACCTGCCTGGAAACCTGGAAAGGCCGAGGGACACTCAGTTTGTCAATGCCAGCTAGTGTCCCGCGAAATTTCCTCAAGGTCCCTTTGCGTGGAAGCAATTCTGCAGGAACGCTTCGCAGCGAGAGCCAGGGGCACAAACCGGGACACTTAAGACTCTTCTGCTTTATTTCCTGACTCCAAAATCTATTAACAGCATGCACAACATCCCCTAAAATACTCCGTTAAAATTCAGGTTCCTAGCCGCCCCCCCCCCTCCCGGCCCCAAACTAATCTGGGAATCCACTTTCAACAGGTAGTTGGCAAAACACCTGCAGACACTCCGCAAGCCTCAATTCTGGGACCGGCAGCGGCCGGCTCCAATCCCGCCCGGGCTCCGGCTTGGGAGGAGCCAGACGCTGCGGCGAGGGAGGCCCGCAGTGCCCGCGGCGCGGGGCTCCGGGTCCCCGGGCTCCGGGCTCGCGAGGGCCCCGCCGCCCCCAACGCCGGTCGCCCCCGACCCTCCGGGGCGGGCCTTTCAACCCCTCCCGGGAGCCACACGGGTCGGGGTCGCATCCTCGGGCTCCCTACGTTTTGGGTTCACCTAGCCTCGGCCCCGAGGTGGGGGAGGGGGGTTGCCTTAGAGACAAATAAATAAAATGACGTTGACAACGAGCCGGGGGGGAGGGGGCCCCGGAGAGCGGGCGGCGGCCCGAGGCTTCCGGACCCAAAGGCTTGGGAGAGGAGCTCGGCAGTCGAGAGGGGGACGCGGGCAGCCTGTGGCGCTCGCGGGGGCCGAGGCCGCCCCGTCCGAGGCCCCAACCCGGGCTGTTTCCCCACCCCCGCCCCCATCCGAGACCGCTAGGAAACCCCCAATTCCCGGAACGCGGGACCGGCCTCCCCCGAGGCCCAGAGTGGGAGGCGGAGGCGGAGGCTGCGTCTCCGCGGGTGTAGTTCTCTGAGGGCCCGCGACCCCCGGCCCCAACCCCGGGGCCGCCGCGGGGGCCTCACCCTTCCTGGTCATTCAATGGACACAACCCCACAGCCCGCTCAGAACCGCAGCCGCAGTTCCGCTGGCGCGAGCCGCGCGTGCCCGGCAGGAGGCCGGGGCGGGGCCAGCGGGCCCTCCCCCGCCGCGATTGGCTGAGGGGCGTGGCCACGGGCCGGAAGCCACGCAGGGCCACGTCTGCGGGCGCCTGGGGCTGGAGTCTGGCGTGGCGGCTGGGAGCGTGTCGGCGCGGCGGAGGGGAAGGGGAGTCTCTCCTGGCACGGGTGAGCGGGGCCCCGGGACTGGGGCGAGATGGGGGCGCTCCGGCGGCAGGGGTTCCGGGGAAGCCGGGCGGGCCAGCGGGCGGCAGACGGACCGCGCGCCTGACACGCCTTCAGGCCACTGCACCTCGCGGGGCGGCTGGTGGGGCCGGCCCGAGGGTCTCGTGCTGGGCTCGGGTCCACCGGCCTGTGGGGACCTCGTGCTTGAGTGCCAGGAGTCGTGCGGTGATTCGGGGGTTGAGAGAGGAACCAAGGAGGTTTGAAGATTGAATGGCGAGGAGGGGCACCCTCTTAAACTTTCTAAGAGTGGACACTGTTTGGACTTGGGAAATATACTTTTTTTAAAAAAATATTTTGTTTATTTGTCTTATTTTTTTTCTCTTCAAGCAGCTGTATCATAATTGGGGCTTAAAAGCAAATATACTTTGAATAAAAGCATTCTCATACCCATTGAAAGCAGCTTTAGGACCTAAAGCGCATGAAAGGTGATAGCAGGTTATCCTGATTTTTTTTTTTTTTCCTTTCTGGATTTAATAGGACAGGACTGGTTTACACCCTTATGAATAATCATGATACACTGGTCAGTTCTCTATTCATCCATGTGAAAGAGATTTGCTCACTTTGGCCTGAACTAAATTGGCTTGTTGAATGCCAGCTTTTTCCAACCGGACAAAGGCAAACATTTTCCACCATTTTCTTTAATTTTTGTTCATTGAAGCAGTGAAGGACAATAAAATTGTAAGGCCAGTAAATGTGGGACTGCTCCTCATCTCTGGGTTAATTGGGAATTAATTGACCCAGGAAATGCATAGTATATGGTCCACTGAGAGTACACTGCTGACTGAGGTCAGAAACCTCAAGTTGCACTTTATTGGAGTATCCCAGAGAAAAAAGAGTATTAGTGGGCTAAGGGCTGATGTTTGAGTTCTAAAATTAAAGGTAAAAGGTCTCATTCCTTAGGAAGAAGATATTGCTGGTTTCAGAACTTAATTTAGAAGAGTCTCCTGATTCTCCCTATGAATATGGAAAAAGATTTGAGCAGGTGTGGAAGGAAAACTGTTGCCTTTTGCTTTTCCTTTTTGGGAATATGTCTCTATTATAGTCTGGGAGAAAGCAAAAGAACCATGCAGATTTCCCAGATATTTGGAAGTATATAGTCCCAGTCCATTCAAGAATTTGCCTTTAGGGCCCAGCACCGCCCCGCCCTCCATTTTCCACACCCTTGATCCCAGTGCTTCAGGAGGCAGGAGGATTGCTTGAGGCCAGGAGTTGGAAACCAGCTTGGGCCACATAGTGGGATCCTCTGTCTACAAAAAAAAAATAAAAATAAAAGAAGTAGCCAGGTGTGGTGGTGCACGCCTGTAGTCCTAGTTACTCGAGAGGCTGAGGCAGGAGGATCGCTTGCTTGTGCTCAGGAGTTCGAGGTTCCAATGGCAGCTATGATAATCCTGCTGTACTCTAGCCTGGGTGACAGGAGTGAGACCCTGTCTCTAAAAAAACCAAAACAAACAACCCCCCCCCAAAAAAAAACCCTTGAAGAATCTGACCTTTAGCCTCAGTCCATCACTGGCTGCCAAAGGTTAACTTCGTTTTCCCTTTTGTAAAATGAGATAATCTTTGATCCCATGGAAGTCTCTGAATGTAGCTATAAAATCTTCATTTTAGTTTGAGAGTGGACTGTTTTAAGTTCACCCTGGGTTCTGGAGTTAAAATGGGGGATGCGTTAGGGACAATCTGATTTCTGTCCCAAGTCTGCCCAGGAGCAGACAATACATGTTGGGCAGGATCTTCTAGGTAATTCTAACCTGCAGGGCTTATTCTGCTCTTTGCTCTCTCAAACATAGGGTTCTTTGGGGAGATTCAGAATGAAGCAGACCTATTAGTTTGGAGTGGTAGTTTTCGAAGCAAATGGTTCTTAAAAGATTTCTTGTGTTATGCCTGAAAAAAATATTTCTTAATTTGGTAGACATGGATTTAGGTGCTGTTACAAAGCACTCAGCATCACATGCCAAGCCCAATGGACTCATTCTTCAATATGGGACTGCTGGATTTCGAACGAAGGCAGAACATCTTGATCACGTCATGTTTCGCATGGGATTATTAGCTGTCCTGAGGTCAAAACAAACAAAATCCACGATAGGAGTCATGGTAACAGCATCCCACAATCCTGAGGTAATTCGTTTAGTGCTCTGATAAAGAAAACTATAAGACCAAACCCTGGTGTCTGAGCAGTTTGATCCAAAGTACAAGTTTTAATTCTAGGAGTGTGCCTTTTCGCATTTATATGGGCCTTCAGCTTTGGAACAGCTTTTTGAGAGAGTGACAGTTTAGCTCATGACTCATTAGAGGGTGTGGAGAGAATAAAATGAGACTGCCATTTTTTGGAGAGTGTCCATATTGGAGAAATAACAGAATGTCCTTCCAAGTTAGTTGAATTGAGACAGTATCAGTAAAAGTGTTACTGTTATTCATTTAGCAGTGATTAAAGACATTAGGAATGGTGGGGGAAGGTTAAACATTTGAAAAGACACATTTTGTGATTTTTTTCAGACAGTTTTTTTTTTATAGCTAGGTAATACTATTTGGAACTAACAGCCAAATAGGTAGGTCCAGGGATCCAAAGCTGAGCATTGGGCAGGTATTGATGAGGCTGGATAGTTCTAGTCTTTGTGACAGTTAAAATTTTAATCAAAGTATTTGTCTTAATACAATTATTTTTTCAGCTTTATTGAGGTTTAAGTGACAAAAACTATTCAAGTTGTATAGTATCACATTTTGGTATATGTATACATTGTGAAATGATTATCACAAACATGCTAATTAACATCTGTCATCTCACATAGTTACTTTTTTGTGGTGAGAATACTTAAAATCGACTCTCAACAAATTTGAAATATATAATACGTTATTAACTATAGTCACTGTGCTGTACATTATATTAGTCTTCCAGAACTTATTCATTTTATAACTGTAAATTTGTACCCTTTGACCAGCATCTCCCCATTTCCCTCACCTCCTAGCCTCTGGCAACCACCATTCTACTCTGTTTCTATGAGTTCCACTTTTTTAGATTTCACGTATAAGTGACCCTGCGGTATTTGTTTTTGAGAGTGTGGCTTATTTCACTTAAAATGTACTCCAGCTTCATCAGTGTTATTGCAAATAGCATGATTTCTTTCTTTTTTAAGGGTGAATAATGTTTTATCGTGTCTGTATACCACATTTTCTTCATCTATTCATCCACTGATGGACACTTAGGTTGTTTCTATAGCTTGGCTAACCTTTTGACACAACATAACTATTCTGAATTGCCTATAGCCCACAAATACAGGGTTTGAATAGTATGCATCTATTTGATTGCTAGGGCATGAGATTTTTGCCTTTGTAGCTCAATCAGCAGCAAGTTAAAGCTATGTAGGTCAGTGAAAGATTGTAACTCAAACAAGGGCATTGCCTGTTCAACTTCTACATGTGTGATCATTGTAAATATGTAAATGTCTAAATGTGTTAGTTGCCATAATTGATTGATGACTTGCAGGAAGAGCCCCATGATTATTGCTAGTTCCAGAAACACTTCCTAGAACAATTCTGAGCTGTTTCTTTCAGTTGATATTCGCTCTGAACTACATTTTCTTTCTTTCCAGGAATTTGAGCAGAACAGAGTTGGGAGTCAGTTTTCAATTTCTGTACCACTCACTGGTTGACAAACTAGCCAGTATGTTCTCGGAGTTCTGAGTCATAGTGAGAAGAATTTCTAGGTACCCCCATTCTGCTCCACTTGTGCCCTAGTCAGTTATTAATAGTGGACACACTGATGACAGCCTTTTAAAAAAGCTAGTGTGGCATAGTGGTTGTTAAGTTTAAGAGTCAGACTTGAAATTTTAATATCAGCATTGACACTTACTAGCTGTGTGATTGTAAGCAAAATTACCAAACTTCTCTGAATCTCAGTTTTTTCTTAAAGTAAGATTGGCATAATAATAGGATTATTATTTAGATTGATATGGATGTCCTGAGGATTTAGTGAGGTAATATATTAAAAACACCTAGGCCAGGGTCTGGCATTAGTATTAGGCATTGAAACTGCTCAGCCATCGCTGTCTTTTGTTGGGATTAAAAACATGCATGAGTTCTGCCTCCTCAGCTCACCCTCATACATATGCATAAATTGCTTATTGTTTGTTTTTCTTTTAAGGAAGACAATGGTGTCAAACTGGTTGACCCTTTGGGTGAAATGTTGGCACCATCCTGGGAGGAACATGCTACATGTTTGGCAAATGCTGAGGAACAGGACCTACAGAGAGTGCTTATTGACATCAGCAAGAAAGAAGCTGTGAATCTGCAACAAGATGCCTTCATAGTTATTGGTAGAGATACCAGGTAATGACAAGAGTTGCTGATGGAAGTAGCTTTGGGAGTGTGATAAATGATTGCACCAGCTTTAATATCTAAGACAAATCCAAAGAATTAAGTAAAGAGGAATTGCCCCAAGTGTGGCAATTCTCCACCTACCTGGCCTTTTTTGTAGGGTGTAGATGCTAAGTAACTACTGCACCTTGGGTTTTTTTAAGACACAGTCTTACTCTGTTCCCCATGCTAGAGTGCTGTGGTATCAGCCTAGCTCACAGCAACCTCAAACTCCTGGGTTTAAGTGATCCTCCTGCCTCAGCCTCCTGAGTAGATGGGAGGACAGGAATGCGCCACCACACCTGGCTAATTTCTTTTTTCTTTTTTTTTAGTTGCCCAGCTAATTTTTTCTATTTTCAGTGGAGACGGGGTCCCGCTCTTGCTCAGACTGGTCTTGAACTCCTGAGCTCAAGCAGTCCTCCTGCCTCGGCCTCCCAGAGTGCTAGGATTACAGGCGTGAGCTACTGTGCCTGGTCTTGGAGCTTGGGTTTTGAAGTCCAACTTGGGTTTGAACTCCAATGACTGTAACAGGTTACTTAAGTTTTTGGAGTTTCCATTTTCTCATCTGTAAAATGTTGTTGATAAGGCCTATCACAGGGTTTTTGTGAGAATTAAATGAAATTATATATGCAAAATACTTATTTCCTGGCAGAAGAGAAGCACTTAATAAATGTCTGCCACCCTCCTCCTGTAGGTGTATTTTTTTCCCTACAAAGTCAGAACACATGATTTTCACTCATTATTTTAAAGATTTACTTTATAATCTGTGTTACTATTGGTTCAAATATTTATATCATTTTCCCATGCTGGAGTTTACTGGAAAACAACAATCTGTATTATTTTCCACATAGTTGTCATATTTTGCAGCCTTCCTTTATGAAAACATATCTTTTTTCAAAATGTTATATTTAAAGTGTATTTTGAAATAGTAGGATTCGTTTTTTTGCATGAAATCTTGTTTTATCCACAGATTCTTTCAAAAGGAAGTTTCTACTTGATCTCCTAATGGCTCTGACTGTTTTATTTTTAGTCTTCTAACATGTTACCTGGGAGTCTTCCAAATACCGCTGATTGTAGGTTTATAGGTAGCAAAACTGGCCAAGTGACTTACATTTTGAAGTAAATTATCCCACAGTGAAGCCATCTGGCATGTATTTGGATCTTACCTATTAACTAATTTAAATGATAAAACATGTTTTTCTTCGAGGCAGTTTTATAACGACCTGCTTTATTTTCTTGTAGATGAATAATTTGTTCCTGCTTTATGAAACGGGAAATAGGTTCTGTCTTGTGGTTTAATAGCCGATACTCTATATGCACACTGTGTGCTTTCAGTATTTATCGTTACTGCTCTTAAGCAACACATATGTTGCTAAAGTCAAATTTGGAAAGGTATTTAGGTATTGTGTAGTTAGGGTATCCTTTATATCTATTTTCTAAATTCATTTAAAAGGTAGAGTTTTTCCAGGGAAGATAGATTGTGAAAGGCTACTGGGAAATGCTTATGACTTACCAGTGTCTTTTCAGAGTTAATGGCTTTCAGTTCAGATACAATGAACTTACTATTTTGAAATTCCTAGCACATAATTTCTGCATTTGCTTGCAGAACCAGCAGCTCTGCTGGTTTGAGGATGGGATATATTTTCTTCCTTTTCTTTCCTAGGCCCAGCAGTGAGAAACTTTCACAATCTGTAATAGATGGCGTGACTGCTTTAGGAGGTCAATTCCATGGTATGTAGTTGTCCTGAGTAGTAAATTAATCTTGAAAAAATTTTTCAAGATTACAAAAGGAATGTATATTTATTTAGAAAAGTCTGAAAATAAAGGTGAACAAAAAATGTTTAAAAAATGAGCTCTTAGATACAAAACACTAACTTTTAAAATGGTTTTCCAGATTGTTTCTGGGCAGGCATATTTTGATTTACCTATGGGAGTCCTACAGGAGATGTTAGGTAGGAAATGCTGATCCGATACAACTTTTTCTACCTTAGTGAAGAATTTTCTGAAATAAAAACCTTTGAAGTTACTTGAAGATGTTCATTTTGGGGAACTTTTGTCAAAATTAGGTATTCCCTAATAGCTGCTCATGTGTGGAATCAGCTGTTACCTATCAAATAGTGATGGAAACTATCTGGCCTACCTTGAATCATGGTTTCAAGTTTGCACAGGGGCTTCCTGTTTTAGCACATGAGAGAGAATTCAGTGCAGCAAAATGGAGGCCAGGATCCTCTTCTCTCGTAGGTCATGCTGTTGTGAAGTCAGTGACTCCCTGAGCATTGAGGTGAATATTTTCCTGGTATGAAATCTTTCTCATTAAAACAAAAATCCTGTCTTGACCTTTGAAACCTCCTCTCCACTCCGCTGTTTTCCTGCACCGTTAATCTGGCCTCGTCTAAGAGCTGGCTCTGCTCTCCTTGTTTCCTCATTTTCTAGTTATTCTTTAGCCTCCGCAGGTCCGTGTCCAGCGTCTCCTCTCCATGAAGTAAACGTCTCCCCCACACTCATCTGCATTCTGGTCACCAAATCTGGTGACTGTTGTACAGCGGGGATCTTAACCTGGGGCCCAGGAACCCCAGGGGAGTGTTTGGTTAAGCTGCAGGCACCCTGTGGCCCTCCGGTGTTGGAGTGTTATCTACACAGCTGGCGCTTTTCTAGGGAGAGGATACATAGCTCTTGTCAGATACTCAAAGGGTCTGTGACCTAAAAATCACGTTAAGAATTTATGCTTTAAAGTTCTTATTTCAGTTGACATCTTTGTTGCTTTTGACACTTTTAAAACTTTCTTTAACCTCTGCTTAGCTTCTACTCTTCCTTATTGGTCTTTGCTGGCTCCTCTTCTGCTTCTTGATAAGGGCATTCCTCATTTCTGTCTTTTTCACTCTACATGATTTCTGAGTGGTCATCTCTACTGCCAATTCTCCAGCTACTTTTCTTTTCATTCATTTACTACTTCATTAACCATTTTTGACTACCTGTCATGTACACCCCTTCAGTAGTCTGTTTTGTTTCACTGTGTATCCAATCCCAAATGGTAAGAAGCCCATTTTGTGTCATGGCCTGTGCATATGTGCTTGTGTGTATAACTAGAACAGTAGTCTCAGTAAAGCAGGGCTCACCCATACTACCAGATGTTCATTCATCTGTTTAAGATGCAGAAAAGCTGGTTGTGTCTCACTAAGTAGATTCCATGACCCACTGACTGCAGTGTGTGACATGCTGGCCTGAGTTATGTCGTCTCTTAGCTGGCCTGCCTGAAATTGCATTCTTTCCCCGGAACCATTGACCTTCTCAGCATTCTCATTCTCTCTCTAGAACCAGCACTCTTCTAGTGTTTTAGTCTAGAAAAATTTGAGAGTAATTTCTTTAACCTTTCCCTCATTTCTCTCTTTAGCTTAGTGTACTTCAGGAAATGAAGGAAGGTTAATGTGGCTGCAGGGGAGCGTTGGGCAGCTAGTAAAAGATCTTAGGGAGGTAAGCAAGGATTGGGGTTCTAGTCCCGATGAAGTGGGACTCCATGGAAGGATTTTGTGCAGGAGAATAATGTGATCACGTTTTCATTTTAAGCTATTCCCTCTGGCTGTTGTGTAGAGAAGGGAAAGGAAGGTTTTAAGAAAGGAAAAGAGACCAGCTAGACCACTACTGCATATGCATTAGTTTATGCAAGAGGGATGATAACAAGCGAAATGGAAATAATTACAATTTATATTGAATTCGAAGGCTTTTGTGTGATGTGAGAGCATTATCTTTGAAGAACAAATACCAGGTTTCTTGGTTGATCAGTTGAATAGATGCTGATGCTTTTTATTGAGTATGTGGAATAGTCATTTAGTGGATGTTTATTTGATAACTTTGATATTGGTCACAAAATCCTTTTGTTTTCTCCTTTAGCAGGCCTTTTGGAATAATAGTTTGCTTTTCTTAAACTCTTTAAACTAGTCTAAGCTCTCATCCACTTTTTTTGAGCCCTTTCCCCCATCTCATTCTTATACCAGAGCCAAGGTTGCCTTTATAACTTACCATTTCTGTTGTATAACTGCAGGGCTTAAGAACTTAAAATGACTCCTTTTGCCTCCAGTCCAAATTCTTCTGTTTGAATTTCAAGTCCATTAACAGATGTAGTCACTGAATATTTACTTATTGGATATTGGTCCATCTCTGCTATCCATTTTTCATTATTTCTTACTCATGGTGCCTTTCTTGTGTATTTAGCTATGTTTGTAAGCTGTTTGGTTTTTTTTTTTTTGAGACAGAGTCTTACTTTGTTGCCCAGGCTAGAGTGAGTGTCGTGGCGTCAGCCTAGCTCACAGCAACCTCAAACTCCTGGGCTCAAGCAATCCTTCTGCCTCAGCCTCCCAAGTAGCTGGGACTATAGGCATGCGCCACCATGCCCGGCTTATTTTTTCTATATATTAGTTGGCCAATTAATTTCTTTCTATTTATAGTAGAAACGGGGTCTCGCTCTTGCTCAGGGTGGTTTTGAACTCCTGACCTCGAGCAATCCGCCCGCCTCGGCCTCCCAGAGTGCTGGGATTACAGGCGTGAGCCACCGCGCCCGGCCCAGCTGTTTGGTTTTTATGGAACATTATTTATGGATGTTTTTGAGGTTTATGATGAAGGTATATTTCTGTGGCAAAGTTTAGTGTTTGCTTCTGCTGGGTACCTGGGGCACTATTTGGCTGAGTCCACTTTAAATTAGTTTATGACAAGGTCATTTTATACCCCTGTGGTTATGTATATTAGGGCTGGAAGTCCATGCAAGGGCCTGTGCTTGTGGTGACAGCTCTTCGGGAATGGCTTCTCCCCTTTGCTCAGTGCCAAGACAACTGTCCTGGGAGTAGTGACTTGGGGTGAATCAGAACCCTTGCTCTGAAGATATACTCCTTTGGGGTTGTTTCAACTTCATGAAGGCCTGATCTTCTACTGGGTTCCACATCTTAGATCAGCATGGACTTTTTTACACTGAAAACTACAGCTCAATTACTAGTTTAGAGGAATGTCCTCACAGCAAAACTGGCTTCTCTTAGCTCAGATCTTGGAGTTCCTGCCTTCCCATAGGTTTTGGGCTGAAAATTCTGTAACTTGTCAGTTCTCTTTAAAAAGACTTTTCTCTTTCATCTAGAATTTTGGTTGTTTTTCAGGAGAATGATTCATCTGACTTACGTAGTTTGCAGTGTTACCAGAAACAGAATTCAGCTATTACTTATCTGTTTTGCTTTGTATTTCCATTCTTACCTGTCTATACTAAATGATTGTTTTTTGCTAATAGTAGTGAATATTTTAGAATTGAGTATGTGACATGTAGTTGTGATGATTTCGATATGTGTCTATCTGGATAGTTTGAAGGTTAGTATCTTTGTGTTTTCTGAGATGTCTGAGATGATAAGAGGATTTGTCACCCCAAAAATCTTACAGTATGAATACATTTAAGAAATGTGGTGAATTGCTTTTTGTATTTCTATGACAGATTATGGCTTGCTAACAACACCCCAGCTGCACTACATGGTGTACTGTCGAAACACCAGTGGCCGATATGGAAAGGCAACCACAGAAGGTTACTACCAGAAACTCTCTAAGGCTTTTTTGGAACTTACCAAACAGGTGAAAAATGTCTTGAACATGGTTAGAAGTTCAAACAAATGAATAAAGTAGCAATGATCAGTTGAATAATTTATCTTAGTTTGTCACTCCTCTTTCCTTTTCCAAAAATGTAGCATATCTCCTTTTTCTCTCTAGGGCTCCAGGTGCAAGGATCTTGTCTGTGTACCCTGCTAACTGCATGTTGGCATTCATGCTTGGCAAGGCACATGGTTCATTCTGAGACCATTGGGGGAGAAACCTCGGTGGGGGTCTTGCTTATGGGTATCAAGTATTCAGATGATTTGGTCTTAGCGTTAATGTAGGTACTGTTGATTTAGTATTTGACACATCTATGGTTGAGAAGGATTTTCTTCTAGGTATATTGGGTTGTTAAACCTGGAGAGAATTGAGGCATCTAATTTATTTGATGAGCAAACATTGAGTGTATGTCATTGCCAGGCAGAGTTAACCAGAACAAAGCCCTTGCTGTCATCAAACTTGTATTTTGGGTGAGGATGGGTAGTAGAGAAAACTGACAATTAGAAAAAACCCATATTTCTCTGCTGTTGATGTATGTTATGCAGAGAATGACACATACCATTACTGCTCATTTGTCAGTGTGCTCATTCCCACGTTTGAATGGCTGCCATGTAACATAGACTGTAATATTACTTTTAAGAGACCCTGCTTAATTGAGGCTAAATTCTAATAAAGCTCTATTTCCATAAGTTGCTCAATGAGTGAAACTGTTCCAGTGTCTGAGGTGTTTTTAAATTTTACTTTAGTGTTTTATAATTTAAAAAATTGTAATTCTTTTAAACAGATGAGTTAGCTGAAGTAAAAGAAGATGTTTACGTATATACACATAAGTGGATAGCTTTATATTTCACTTTTACTTTCATAACTTGAAGTTTTCCTTCGATTTGTCTTTTTCCTTTGAAGGCTTCCTGCAGTGGAGATGAATCTAGATCGCTTAAGGTTGACTGTGCAAATGGCATAGGGGCCCTGAAGCTAAGAGAAATGGAACACTACTTCTCACAGGGCCTGTCAGTCCAGCTGTTTAATGATGGGACCAAAGGGAAACTCAATCATTTATGTGGAGCTGACTTCGTGAAGAGTCATCAGAAACCTCCGCAGGGTATGTAGTACTCGCAACATTTGTAGTAAACATTTGTTTTCAGAGCCCTTGGAAGCCCATCTCATTTACAAACTGAGGTGGCCACGTGAGCTAAGAATCATGCATCTAGTCCTGGCTTTGCAACATTTAGACATTTAGGAATCTTGCCACTTGTCAGTGCCATGTAAAATATGGTGTGTTCTCTCTGCCTGTGAGCCACACCACTCTTCATAGTGTGTAGGAAGTTGGGTGGGGAAAGCAAAATCAGAAAATGGCATTCTAGAGCAATGGTTCTCAGACTTTAGCATGCATCTGAATCACCTGCACAGCTTATTAGCACACAGATTCCTGGGTCCACTCCGGAGTTTCTGATTCTGGAGGCCAGGGGTAGGATTTGTGTAGGATAGATATTTGTATTTCCATCAAGTTCATAGGCCAGTTTGTTGATGGTGCTACTCTGAGGATAACTCTTTGAGAACTACTGATCTAAAGGATAGCAAACAATAGCATTTTTAGATACCTTATCTGAATTAGATACACTATGGAAAAGGAACATAACTCATATACTTGTCAGCAGAATCAGTGTTTTCCATACTGGGAAGATAAAGAGGAAGACTGTTCTTTAAATTTTAGTAGTATTAAGAGATATTATGCATTTATCTGCATTACAGATCTTAAATTATTAGCCTGTGGACCAAACCTGGCTAGATGTGTTTTGTTTGGTCTGCTGTGTGTGTTTGTGTTTCTGTGTCACTGTTTAAAAATTCTGTGATTTCTCTTATGTATTGGAATCTCTGGCATCTTTTAACCAAAGTCAGAAAATGTCTGTTCAGATATGGCAATAATCTGCTGCACTCAAATAGCTGCCACCTCCTTTAAACAGGACATTAATTCTAGAACTCTACAGAGTTTATCTAGTTGCCTCATTCATTCATGTTATTCTGGCTCACTGTAGTAAGCATTTAACATTTCAGTGTATTCAACCAATTTGAGCCCCTTTTCAATGAATTGCTTGTTTTGACATTTACTTTACTGACAGTTCAGTTCTATGTCACTCATTTATCCATTCACTAAATACTGAGCTCCTCCTCTCTACTGGGAGGTACTGGGACCATAGTATGAATAAAACCATAGCCCTCGCTTTCCTGAAGCTTGCTTTGTGTCCTTTAGTCAACCTCATGATCATATTCCCAACAAAAGCTTTTCACTTCTTAGTTGCCTCATGTTGGATTTGTCACTCTGCTGCTGTCATGGCTAAAGAATAGCCAGATTTTCTAATAAATTCGATGCAGCAGTTGCTGAGGTTTTAGTAACCTTATGCAAATTTCACAAACCAGTTCTCTTTCATGGGTTATAATTCTTTGCTCTTAATTACCAGTGTTTCTTGTTATTGGTAGTGTGGACAAATAAAAATCACTTCTATTAGAATTAAAGCACATACCTCATCTAGTGCTGATTATTTTTTATATTATACATGAAAGATTTCACAGTACTAGGTCACTTGCATCTAGAAATATCCGTACCTTTCAAAGAAAACTGTACGGAAAACCTCTCTAGCCAAACCAACTGGCTTATAAAGTGGAATTTTATTTTAGTTATCATAGCAAGTTTTAGCATAAATAGATTTTGAATGTTTTTCACTTTGCCATGAAGGAATTTGACCTATAAAAACCACCAATAAACTGTACACTAAAGATTAAGACATTTATTTAAAAGGATAATTTTAACAGAAAAACCTAAAATTTTTTTATGTTGAGTTTTATTCCCATTTCTTAGATCAAAGTGCATTTTAAATTATCCTGTGTGCTAGGCATGGAAATGAAGTCCAATGAAAGATGCTGTTCCTTTGATGGAGATGCAGACAGAATTGTTTATTACTACCATGATGCAGATGGTCACTTTCATCTCGTAGATGGCGACAAGATAGCAACGTTAATTAGCAGTTTCCTTAAAGAGCTCCTGTTGGAGGTATGGTGGGGGGATTGGCTACCCTGTGAAATAAGACTTATTAGTAAAATAGTTCCATATCCAAATATCCAACAGTCACTTGAATGTAAGAAGGGCACAATTTAGGAGAAATTCCTCACGTTTGTGGCCAGAAAATTAAAAAAAAAAAAGTGGTAATTCCAGTTATTTCAACATTGGGCATTGGTTTTCGAACCTAAAGGTCCTCTTCTTCTTTATACTGGCTAAATTTTATGATTTGAAGATTTATGAAGTTTTTGCTTTCTTCATAACTGACATTTTAATGACAGTTCTGTGCTCACTCCCTGGAGCCCCCAGTTCTAACAAACAGTTTCATCAGCTGAGAGATTTATTTCCTATGATTATGATAACTTAGTTATAGGATATTTGTTTTGTTTTGCTCTTTTAGAAATCTCTTTCAGGTTTGCTTTAAGTATAGGATGTAATTAGAAATAGAATCTGGAGAAAGTATATTTTAAGAATTCAATAAAGACTTTTATTAAAAAATGAAGGAAATAAAAATTAGATCACAGAATTCTTTAAAGAGGATTTCTTGTAGATTTGCTTTAAATAGTGCTCAAAAATATTTTAGGGGCTGGGTGTGGTGCCTCATGCCAGTAGTCTGAGCACTTTGGGAGGCCAAGGCAGAAGGATCACTTGAGGACAGGAGTTCAAGAACAGCCTGGGTAACATAGTGAGACTTTGTCTCTACAAAAAATAAAAAAAACATAGCCATGGGTGGTGACATGTGCCTTTAGCCCCAGCTATTCAGGAAGCTGAGGCAGGAGGATCACTCGAGCCCAGGCGTTCAAGGCTGCAGTGAGCTATGGTCATAGCACTATACTCTGGCTTGGCCGGCGCAGTAAGACCTGGTCTCTAAAAAAAAAAAAAAAAAATTTGGTCTTTTTCTGGTATACATGTAAATTTTCAGTCACTCATTTATTTCACACACTATTTCACACATTTATTTCACACACTAAGTGCACAGGGCACTTTTGTTATCCTAAATTTAGAACTCATTAAATTTGTTTCTGTAGACTATACCTTTGATATTAAGTATCACTGTTTTTGTCTAGATTGGAGAAAGTTTGAATATTGGTGTTGTACAAACTGCATATGCAAATGGAAGTTCAACACGTTACCTTGAAGAAGTTATGAAGGTACTGAACTATTTTCTTTTTCTGATAGTTTAATTGTAAGATGTTTCTGTGAGGAAAATATTGTCCTAATAAAAGTGAATATGCTGCAGTGCATTAAGCTGAGCTGTTGTCCATGTAAGGGTAAAGAGAAATAAAAAATAATAAAAAATGTAATTGTCCTTGATGTCAAATGGGAGAGACTCCCTCTACCTTTTCTTAGAGCATTTCCTTTAGAAAACATGTAAATTATTTCTCTGTCCCTTTGTAATGAATGTAAATCTTCTTAAAGACCACATAAGCCAATTTTATAGCCCAGGAAACTTTTTCTTCAAGGGTCTGGAGTGACCATTTTTAAATATAAGTATCAGGGAAGATAGTACCCCTGTCTCTCAGTCTCATGAGAGTTTAGGTGTCTGGCTCCAGATTGTAACTATCTACTCATCATAGAGATATGAGAAATTTTATTATTGCTTTGGATAAAAGCAATTAACTAACACAGATGGCTATCCCAGTTACTAGGTAAATTTAGGATAAACTATGTGACACAAATGGTGTCGTCAGGTCCTCTTATTTGAAGATTAGTGTTAAAGAAAAAATTACTCATGACACTTGTTAAAATGGTAAGGCAGACTTAATTCAGGACTGTTGTGATAGGTACAAGGACTAATGTGATGGAGTTTCGCAGTGGGGAAGAGAGGCTGGGCTTAACTCTGAATACAGCAAGAAGTGTGATTTTATAGCCAAGGAGCCAGGGTGTGTGTGGAGGGGTAGGAGTCAGTAGATGGAAACTACTGAGAGGAAACATCAAGGGAAGGGGAGGATATTTTGGCTAAACCAACCTAACAGCATTCTTGAAGAAGGCAGGCCAGGGTGATCACGTATTACCTGGGGGGTGGTGGAAGATGAGGACTTTGATGAGATATCAGGGGTAATCAGATATCAGGTTGAGGATTCTTGCTAAAATTTTGCTCTTGGAGGACATGCCCAAGGATGGGGCCTAGTTGGGCTCAGATGAGCCTGACTAAAGTCTGGTCAAGGAGAGACTCTTTGTCCCTAGTTATCTTTTATCTTGGGGACTTATATGGAGTGGATTGTACCTGCTTGACTATTTTAAAGGGTGAGAGTTCTTTCTGTTTTTGCAATCTCTTAGTGCATTGCCTGTGATTGCATCATAGTCTAGCTTAAGCTTATTCAGTAATAAAACTGTTTTCTTACTCTCATTTTTCATGGAGAGGTTTCCTGGGGTGGTAGGAGATTCTGTTTCTAGTTATTTCCCTAGTGTCCCCCAGATGGCCACCCTTTGTACCACATGAACTGCTCTGAGAGTTAGGGGTTCATGGAAACAACTGGAAGCCTGTTTGCCTTTACTCTTTTTCTCACTAACTGGTGTAATATTTTTCCAACTTTTGTGTATCTCATTTCAAATTCTGGCTTTTTTTTTAAACTAGTTTTGTTACCTCTTCATTCTCTATAAAGTAGGAATTGCAAAGTCAGATTCCTGCAGGACCTGGACAGGGAAAGTGAGTGTGAATACACAGGTGGCCAAGGACTGAGCAGTGTGCCCAGGCCAGCTACTGTCAGCTCTAGTCAGATTCTTCAAGAGAAGCTGGAATTCTGAATTGTCATGTGAATTCCTACTTTTTAAAAAAGAAATAGCAGGTGGACAAAACAACCTATCTGGAGGCTACTAGTTTTGTGATCTGATTAAATATATGGTTATAGTTATAACCTCATTCAAGGGACTCTATCTGGGGCCCAGTTGCCTGCCTTTCACAGGAATTGGGTTATTTCACACTACTTGAGTTATCATTTTAGTATTTTAATTCTTGTTTTCCATCTTAAAATTTTCTTATAGGTAAAATGCCTTGTTTAAGAAATGAAGCATATCAGAGATGGTTACTTCTCAACCCACTGTCTTACAGATGAAATATTTTTAGCCCTTGCCATTCCTGAGGTCTCCTAAATCTAGTCAAATGCTGATCTTACTTGATGTCTCTTTTGCAGTTTTGCTCCCATCAGTCTTTCCTTAACCATTCTTAAATCTCGTTTTGATGCATCCATGACTTTCCCCACCCACTGTTGCTGGTCCAGACACTGTAATGTCTTAGTAGGATTAGTCTTAGAAACCTCCTAACTGATTTCCTGTTTCTTAACCTTCTAATACAGGTTTGCCACTGTTTGTAAATAAAGTTTTATTGGAATAGAGCCATGCTCATTTGTTGATATATAGTCTGTGGCTGCTTTCACACTATAAGGGTAGAATTAAGTAATTGTGGCAGAGACTATATGGCCTGAGAGCCTAAAGTATTTGCTGTCTGGCCCTTTACAGAAAAAGTTTACAGACTTCTGCTCTAAGCCATTCTCCACACTGTAGCTAAACTCAGCTTTCTAAAACAGATCATGTCATGCACCTACTTGTATTCTCTCATGGCAGATAAGGAGACCCCCATCTCTCGCTGGCTTTTCACTTGGCTGTGAGCTTCCATAGTGCCTTCTATGCCCCATGGGACACTACCCATTTTGAATTGTAATGCCGAATCTTGTTCCTCACTGGGCTAAGCTCCAGTAGGCTTTACTATTTGTTATATCCCTGAGGTATCAAGTATATAATACAATAACCATTTGTCACCTGAGTAATTGCTGTTGTGTTTCTTTAAATGTGTGTTATAGGTACCTGTGTATTGCACCAAAACTGGTGTAAAACATTTGCACCACAAGGCTCAAGAGTTTGACATTGGAGTTTACTTTGAAGCAAATGGGCATGGCACCGTAAGTTCTCCTACATAGTTGCAGCTGCTGTAGCTGGCACTTTTACAATGGGAGTTCTGTATCTGGGAGCTAATAGGTAGTACTCTACGTTGTTGAAATGATTGGATGGTGGTAAGATTCTTTGGTTAACTTATATATCCTTACATATTATAAAACTGGTTTTCTTTTAGATTGTAATGATTGTTCTTTGAATTTGAAGAGATATATTAATTTGTTCTCTTAATTTAGTGTTTTTAAACAATATGCAGTTCTTAATTTTGTTTTAAGTAGATTGTCTATGTGTTTTCCTTCAACTGGCCATTGGTGGGAAAAGGAAAACTTCAGTAGCTGTGGTAAATTGAAAAGTGTTGGAAAGTTAAGAATTACTATAAACAACTGGAAATGAGTTTAAAGTAATTAGTGATAAGCATATAAAGTTTTGTATGGCTTTCTTGGCAGACAGAATATTTTAAAAAATTTTGAGGTATAATTTACATAATGTAAAATTCATAGTTTATGCATAATGAAGTGGTTCTTAGTAGAGTCATAAAGTTTAGAAGTTTTAAAAAAATTTTTTATACTTCACCTCATTTCATAAGTGGATTTGAGGTGGCCAACAGAAAATTTGTATCTGGGCCAAATCATTTTTCTCATTAATTCAATGTTGGCTTCTTGAGGACATAAATATAAGAAGGGGAAAAATAAGTTCCTACAAAATGCAATTAAAATATAATTTCAGTGATCTAGTAGAGAGGTTGGTAAATGATTTTTTTAAAGAGCAGATAGTAAATATTTTAGGCTTTGCAGGCCATAAGGTTTCTGTTTCAACTGCTTAACTCTGCTGGTGTAGCAGAAATGAATGGGTATGGCTGTGTTCCAGTAAAACTTCAGTTAGAAAAACAGGTAACGAAACCTGGAATGGTGGCTCATGCCTGTAATCCCAGCACTTTGGGAGGCTGAGGCAGGAGGATTTGCTTGAGGCCAGGAGTTTGAGACCAGCCTGGGCAGCATAATGAGACCCTCCCTCTCTCTACCAGGAAAAAAAATTAGCCAGGCATGGTGGTGCACACCTGTAGTCCCAGCTATTCTGGAGGCTGAGGCAGGAGAATCACTTGAGTCCAGGAATTCGAGGTTACAGTGAGCTATGATTGGGCCACTGTACTACAGTCTGTGTAATAGAGCAAGACCTTGTCTCAAAAAAAAAAAGTGACCATCCTGTACATTATATTATGAACAAAAATCAAAAATGTATTTCATCAAGTAGTTGAGCATAGTGTGCTAATCCTCTTCAGTGGTGGGCCTCTGGAAGCCAATAAAAAGATGGCTAAGGCATTTCCAGATGACATGACAATCTCGAACATGATATACATATATTGTAATAAATATTCATGACACTATTTGCCATACTTTGATAAATATGATCAACCCACTTTCTAATTTTGCATCACTCATGCCTTTAAGTTTAGGACAATAAAATTGTGCTAGTTGCAATGAATTCTATCCTTCTAATTAAAAAAGATACAAAGTCTTAAGTAACCTGGTTGCACAAAACTGATTTAGCTGGCTAACAAAACACAAACTCATTATTTGTATTCAACTGTTGTCAAGGTGGTGTTTTCTTTGTAATCTGCTGTTTAAATTTTGATAAGCAGTTATATAATCCACAAAGAAACTTTTTTCCCCTAGTAATATCTTTGGGTTCTGATTTGATCTTATAATAGTTTTATGCGTTATAAGCCTGTCATTATTTTCCCTTGTGGTTTCTTCAGACTGATTAATGGTAAAAGTGGTTTAGCTAGCATGATAGTACTTATGACTGGGGCTTGGATAGTATTTTGAGACTGATTTTGTATGCTTTTATTGCAGGCACTGTTTAGTACAGCGGTTGAAATGAAGATAAAACAACTAGCAGAAGAATTAGAAGATAAGAAAAGAAAAGCTGCTAAGATGCTTGAAAACATTATGGACTTGTTTAACCAGGTCAGAACTGATGGGGTGGAATTCTTGGTTACCTTTACATTATTCAGAAGGGTGGGACAGAGCAGTGTGTGCTGTATAAAAAATTAAAGTGGAGAAGTCCTGTTGGTTTCCTTGCAACAGTAGTGTATCCAGTTGAGATTTACACTGAAATGAAATGACAAAGTGTTTTTTTATATGCTTCCCTTTCCCTACATTTTATGATGAAAAATTTCAAGTATATACGAAGTAGCCTAGAATCAACAAATGCAGCTACTGAGTATATACATTGTATGTTGCTAAGTATTTTTTTTTAAACCACCCTTAAGGAAATTCATTAAAGATAATCGGTTATCTCTTTGACAGAGGACACGTATGTGTGGGTCATGTAGTAGTTGGGATTAAGTATAGAGTGTGGCTGTGGAAAAGCAATACTCAGGGCAGAGAAAATCAATGGAACAAATATTTGAGTGTCTTGCACATATTCGGCAGTTTATATGCCTTATCCTATAATCTTTGCAGTAACATAGGGAGAGGGGTTTAATTCCTATTTTATAAATGAAGAAACAGAGGCTTAGAGCTACTAAGTGGTAGTTTTGAGGTGTATCTTACACCAAAGCTCATTTCTCCATTTTACCATGATGCTTTTATCTCAAAAGTGATCTAGTTATAAAGAAACATTTGAGTCTTGGAATGTTAGGCTGAGCCTGATCCAGTCTAATCTCATTTTATAGATGAGAAGGAGGATTAAACAAGTTTAAGGGCTAGTTTCAATATCCTTTATATACTTTTCATTGTTGTTTTCCATGGATATCTTTACCTCATTACTGTTTGTATTTATTTACAAAAAAACTCCAGTTAATGCTGCATGGGATCAAGGGGTAAGGGTGATAGGGAAGCTCAGGATACAGTTGAGTATCCCTTATCCAAAAAGCTTGGGACCAGAAGTGTTTTGGATTCTGGATTTTTCTGAATTTTGGAATACTTGCATATACACAGTGAGGTATCTTGGGGATGGTACCCAAGTCTAAACATGAAATTCATTTGTGTTATATATGCAATGTATATGTATAGCCTGAAGATAATTTTATTTTACTTTGTTTTGAGACAGGGTCTTGCTCTGTCAACCAGGCTGGAGTACAGTGGTGTGATCATAGCTCACTGTAGCTTTGAGCTCCTGGTCTCAAGTGATCCTCCTGAGTAGCTGGGACTATAGGCACGTGCCCAGCTAATTTTTTGTTTGCTTGCTTAAGAGATTGGGTCTCACTGTGTTGCCCAGGCTGGTCTCCAACTCCTGGCCTCAAGCCATCCTCCCACGTTAGCCTCCCAAGTTGCTTGGATTAGAGGCATGAGCCACCAGCTACCACACCCAGCAATTTTATACAGTATTAATTTTATGCATGAGACAATGTGTACATTGAACCATCAGAAAACAAAAATGTCACTATATGAGCCTCTCATGTGGTTGTTTGGCATCACCACCATTCCTGATTCTGAACTTACATGCTACAGACAAGCAATCATTTTCTTACACTTACTCATGCATATATGTACTTAACATAAATATATACATATCTGGTATGCATGGGAAAAGATAGGTTGCAGCTGAAGGTGGCTGGATCTTTTTTCCCTTGGGGGTACTGAATAAACTATTGTGAGCCTGTTTTTTTGTGTTTCGTTTTTAAGAGATGGGGTCTTGTTATGTTGCCCAGGCTGGAATATAGTGCCTACTCACAGGCACAATTCTAGCACACTACAGCCTTAGACTCCTGTCCTCAAGCATTCCTCCAGCCTTAGCCACCTAAGTAGTTGGAACTACAGGCACATGTCACAGGGCCTGGCTATCATGTCCCTAAATTTTAACTGTGACCCATCATGTGGAAATTTTCCCTTGGGATATCCTACTGGCATTCAAAATGTTTTGGATTTGTGGATCAGGGATGCTCAACCTGTACTGATTGGTTTTGTAAGACAGAACATTCATATCCAGGATTTGCTTATGTTAAGGGTGGTTTCTTCCATTTGTTTCCCATCTTTCAGGCAGCTGGTGATGCTATTTCTGACATGCTGGTGATTGAGGCAATCTTGGCTCTGAAGGGCTTGACTATACAACAGTGGGATGCTCTCTACACAGATCTTCCAAACAGACAACTCAAAGTTAAGGTGTGAGAGGTTTTAAAATAATTTTTCTGAATGTTAACTAAAATACTGAAAATACTTCCTAAGTATGTCTTTTCATTTCATATATACACACATACAATATATAGAAAAGGCCTTATAATATCTAAGTATGTGGTTTCCAACTTTATTATAATGATATTAAGAATGACTCTATACATCTTTTTTAAAAAAAGATTTTATTATGGAAGATTTAAAACATAGAGAACAAAAGAATGAACTGCTCTGTACCTAGCTTAAACTGAATTCAGCTATTGCCCTATACATTCTCCATACCTCCCCCCAATATTATTTTGAAGCAAAACCCAGATAGCCTTTTATTTCAAGTGAAAATATTTCCTCTGCTTTATTTTTTGGTTCATAGAGTACTTTCCTGAGGCTAGATGCTGAGAAGTGGGAGAGAATTTTTTTTAAAGGTATTTCAGATAAATTGCTGACTTCTATGCAAGTTTATACCAGTTTACATATTCACTAACAGAATTTGTGAAAGACATTTAGAGATACTAAAACCAGAGTCCACAGGAATGGCTGCTGATTGTTCAGATTAGTTCAGGAGATGCTAATCACAGTCCTCTTATATAATAGGTATCCACTTATTTTTTTTTGAGACAGAGTCTCGCTTTGTTGCCCAGGCTAGAGTGAGTGCCATGGCATCAGCCTAGCTCACAGCAACCTCAAACTCCTGGGCTCAGGCAATCCTGCTGCCTCAGCCTCCCGGGTAGCTGGGACTACAGGCATGCGCCACCATGCCCGGCTAATTTTTATATATATATATTAGTTGGCCAATTAATTTCTTTCTATTTATAGTAGAGACGGGGTCTCGCTCTTGCTCAGGCTGGTTTCGAACTCCTGACCTTGAGCAATCCGCCCGCCTCGGCCTCCCAAGAGCTAGGATTACAGGCGTGAGCCACAGCGCCCGGCCGGTATCCACTTATTTTAAATAGCTAAAGTTATTTGATCAATGACTACACTGGGTCCATGGTATGATATAGAACTTAGTCATACAGTATGTATTTGGCCATCATTTTAGTGCTACCTATAAAGACTATAGAAATATCTTTTTTTGCTAAAGGCAAGACTGAAGAAAAAGAGAAAAGTTATACAAATGTTAAAATCAATAACCCTGACCTTGGAGAAGTAAAACTTAAGAAATTTTAATGCAGTTCATCTTATACTTAACCTGGTACTTTGGTACAATAAGCTGAAATATAGGTATGTTACTGTTAAAATGAAAAAAGGATAATCTTTGGTGGGAATTATGTTGAACAGGTTAAGCTTCTGAAAGAAAGAGTGTAATACGGTTAACAAATATGAAGTGCTTGTGCTTAGGTTGCAGACAGGAGAGTTATTAGCACCACAGATGCTGAAAGACAAGCAGTTACACCCCCAGGACTACAGGAGGCAATCAATGACCTGGTGAAGAAGTACAAGCTTTCCCGAGCTTTTGTCCGGCCCTCTGGTACTGAAGACGTTGTCCGAGTATATGCAGAAGCTGACTCTCAAGTAAGCTGGGATGGTTCTATTGAAAAAATGTGCAGTGAGTGTCTAATATAACATAGGTGATGGGGAGGAACACTAGGAGAGAAAAGAAAAAAATAGCATTTGGAATCTCACTATGCTAATTAAGGTTTATGTCTTTGAGATTTGTTTATAGAGAATTTCAGGTTTATATTAAGAGTGCAAAATTATTTTTTTTTTTGAGACAGAGTCTCGCTTTGTTGCCCAGGCTAGAGTGAGTGCCGTGGCGTCAGCCTAGCTCACAGCAACCTCAAACTCCTGGGCTCGAGTGATCCTTCTGCCTCAGCCTCCCGGGTAGCTGGGACTACAGGCATGCGCCACCATGCCCGGCTAATTTTTTTTTATATATATATCAGTTGGCCAATTAATTTCTTTCTATTTATAGTAGAGACGGGGTCTCGCTCTTGCTCAGGCTGGTTTTGAACTCCTGACCTTGAGCAATCCGCCCGACTCGGCCTCCCAAGAGCTAGGATTACAGGCGTGAGCCACAGCGCCCGGCCTGCAAAATTATTTTAATGAGTTAAATAGTTGAACAAAGTTGGACCCACTTAGTATCCCCAAGTATTTTTCTTTTGATTTATTCTAGACTTCCTGAATTTCTAAGTAAGGAATAACTAATAAATACTTTGTACTGTGAAGTAGATTAATATAATAATATGACTATGAAAACAGCTAGCTTTGTAGTCCCTTTCTAAATCAATCAGTACCATTCATCATTGTCTCTGGACGCTCCATTTGTTTTTCATATATTTCCTATAAATGACAGCCTTACTCTGTGCTTCTGCTATTTTCTTGATAAGGACAAGATTTGTGGTCCAGAGTCTTATGATTTGCCCTCTTCACATGCTCCTTAAAGTGTTTGTAGAGCCAGGGCAAAGTACTGAAATAGGGACTCAGAAGGATTAATTTGCATGAGACCTGACAGCTTTTTCAGAATCTAGTGAATGAATATCCCTGATGGATGAGGAGAGTACAAGTGAGGGTGTAAGAGTTACTCTTATGCAATTGTGGCCTCCTTGCCTTTGAGGGAATAGGTTTATTAATTGAATTTATTTAGGGTTTTGGAATAACTAATTTAAAAACTTACCTTCTTTAGAAGAATTTGACCTGTTTTCCAGTTATTTAAGGGCCTTGGAAATTGTTACTGAAAGATGAAAAAAAAAGTTTTCATTTGAGTATGTTAATAAAAACAAAATCAGGAAGCAACTTTCCCCCTTCCCTAGAGTTGCAAGTAAGGTATGAGGATTCTTTGTCTCTCATCTTATTTCCTTTAATCTGACTTGCAGGAAAGTGCAGATAGCCTTGCACATGAAGTAAGCTTGGCAGTATTTCAGCTGGCTGGAGGAATTGGAGAAAGACCCCAACCATGTTTCTGAAGATAATTTTTATATTCCTGAGAAACTGGATTGTTAAAATTTTTTTATAAAACTGTCAGTAATTATAGCAATACTACGGTTATAATCATGTTTACTATGCATCTTACTGGATTGTTTCTAGATCTGATTGCTTTTCTTAAACACTACCAGAGTAATTCTTTAGAAATATATAAGTCTTATTTGTTAAAGAAACTTACCTCTAATTTCAGTCTCACTAATGTAAAATATTAGGCTTAAGCATATGATTCAATCATTAACTTTATAGCTGTATGCAGGGAACAATTCATGCAGGCTGCTGGAAAATTAAATCCTATTACACCAACTCCTTGTTATGTCTTTGCCATCACTGTCACCTAAGCCAGATGTTGTTTTGCAGCATTCACCATTGTTGATACAAATGGAGAGGGTGGAGAAGACATTATATAACCAATTTTTCCATTGCAGAGTCTTCAGAATGATTATTAAGTGCCTTACCTATCCAGGTAGCACCATCAAGGACTCAGAGGTGTGAATAGGGACGTTGGCCATCTCTCCTCCATACTGAGGTGGAGGTGCTCATGCTGTCCTTTATGAGGAAGATGGTCCAGGCTTCAGTTAATCCTTGCTCCTCTTAGTGAAGGTACGTGGCAGGAAAACTAATTGTAATACATTACCCAGCCTCTGACGGAGAAGTGACACCATTCTGATACCAGAACATGGGTAATAAGGAAAAAAATCCCCAACCAATCTAAATTAAACCAAGCCTGAAACCAATAGAAAAAAATGTGCAGTGTGTATTTTGCAGGTTTAAGACAACTCAGGACAATAAAAACAATGGACTATATATGTATATATAGCTCTCTCTTAGGCACCATAATCAATATGAGCCAACAATATTTAAACTTGATTCAGGCCACATTCAGACATTTGCTCTTATTTACAAATACTTAAATTAAATACAACCTGAAGTGTGTTTTGTTACATACAAAAAAAAAAAAAAGGAAACTATACAACTCAGAGCAGTGTGTTTGTTTTAAATAATTACATTTACATTTAAGCTAAATGGAACCACTGGTGGTGCTCAAGTTTTTATCACTCCTTCCAGAAAATCCTTTTCTACCATCTCTTCTATTTTTTGCCTGGCTTTGCTGGAAAATGGTTTATGGTTCTCCAGTTTCATGTCCTTATTAGGGAAGACGTTTGAGTAGAGTATAGGGCTCCCTGAGTGTCCTCCACATCTGCTTGTGACTTTGCTGTTGAAGACTTGGCTGAGGACGTTGAAGAAAGGCAGGAGCTGCTCCATGTTGCGCACGGTGCAGACGGTGAGCAGCAAGTGCCCTGGCTCCCAACCCAACGTTCTCCCTGAGTTGTCGTCTTCTGGATTTTTCTGCAAAACAAAAAGGGAATTGTTATTAACAGATGATGTAGTATGTTAGAAAAATAAGATATAAACATGAGCAGTCAAGAAACGAATACAAATGATGGCATTAAGTCTCCATTCCAGACTTGTTTAAACCCTTGTTTCTCATGAAGACTTTTTAGTGCCAGTTATTAATTTTGTATGGAGGGGTCTAACACTGTGGTAATAATTCTCAAGTAAAATGCACAGATAGGCTTAGCAAAAATGGTTTTGAACAGGGATAGGGAGAGTCAATTAAAAGTTCATGTTGTGCTTTGCATATACTTAAAAAGCTCCCAGATTTCTGGAATCTCACTAATGTAACCAAGTAGTATATCACGAAATGACTACAGAAGACAGGAAGGGACAAAGAGCTTTATATGTTTTTCCATTAGTAAATTAGTTAATTCCCTTTTAGCCAATGGCCTGAACTTGCCACAAGATGGCAGCAGGTCCAAAGTGAATAATTATTGCCAGTACTACAGCATGGAGAAAGGATCCTTGAGAGACACTGCTATCTCCCGCTGGGCTGTGCTAAACGACACGGGGAGGAAAGCTGGATCCAGAGTCCAAAGAACTGGGTTAGTGTATTGGCTCTGCCATTTATTTATTGTGTGCATCCTTGGCAAGATACTCTTAAGTGAGGGCAAAGGTTCCTCACTTAGAAAATGGAAAAATCTAATCTCTATATTTCAGTAGAGAAGTCAAAAAATGTGTGTGATAATGGTTAACCAAATATAAACACAAGAGGCTAGTTTAAGAAGCTAAGAATTACATAAACACAACTGCAGACGTCATTCTGTCCAGAGAGAGATGAGAGAACTACAGTTGAACTTGGGCAGAATCAGATATAACACCACCCTAAATAAAGATAATAATGAACTGTATAGGAAAAGGAAAAAAATCATTGAGACTTAGGAAACAAAATTGCCACCTTTCATATTGATTAACAAATGGAGTTTGCCTTCTAAGATCAAATGTTGAGAAACTAGTTTAATATCCTAGTTTTCTAGTGGATAAAGCAGATATAAAATCTGGTGGCTATTGTGTGTGCTCTCTAAGTTTATTTGCTTAAAGTAAAATTCTGAGAAAGGAAAACAGATTCAAGTTAAAATGGAAGACTCCAGGAACAAACAAGATTACCTAGTTCTTTCTCTGGCCAAAACCAAAAAAAAACACCTAACAGCTGTCACTTAATTTACTTAGCAATTGTTTAACCTCTAATCTAGATTATAAGATACACAAAACCATCTTTTTTCTTAACTATGACACTGGCTCTACTGAGAGTTCTGTGACTGACTTTCATATCACTACCATTACTCAAGAACTGGTCGATCACACCACCTCTCTAGTCCCTAAATCAAACTGCAACTCAGTGACAAAAGAGTGTACAGAGATGAATTTATCTTGAAGAAAAATGAAAACTATGCTTACCTCTATATAGCTCATTTCTAAATATAAGAGAACTATGATGTAATCTTTCATTTATATTCCTGTCAGGATGTGCCTTTAAGAGCGGGACTTATACTAAGCCTTTGACCAAGAAGAATACACTTGTTTCAGTGTTTCTGCTGTTCCTAATCAGAACTATACATACGTCCTCAGTATTAAATACAATAAAGCCAAACATGTTTCCAAACAAATGACTTCTTCTTTGACTTTACCAAACTACACTTAAAGACTTCCTTCCTGTTTACCTCTCTTGTACTTGTTGAAACCCAGAATTGGCTTTGTGTCTCAATATTTGGTCCAGATGTGGCAACTTTTGCTGCCATATCACAAGCATCAAAAGCCACCCTCACCTGATGCTTGGCCATCTCCAATCCCTCCAAAATCATTGTCTTAAAGTCCTCCTCCTTGTCCTGTGGAAGGAAAGAGGAGAACTCATATCCTTTGTTCCAGTGAAAAGTATGCTTGGCCGTGAAGACCTTGTTTAAAAGTGATGTGGATGGAAGGATGCTTTCCAATCAAATTAGCTTTCTTATTCTGTGGGACAAGTTTTGGGCAAAGGACTGTTATATTTGTGCTTTAGATAAAGGAGGAGTCTTATAAAAACTCTCATTACTAATGAGATGCAGGAATAACAAAGGACATGCACCTGGGGTCATATATAATTGCATTGCTTCTGGGTTTGTCGTCATGATTATTATTCCAAACCCTGTGATATGAAAGTGAAAGTATCTAAATCCTATCCCTAAACTCTGGACCCAATTTTAATCTTCATTCTCTGTCTTTTTATTTACCCTCTATAGAAGCAACTGGGATTTTAAAATTAAATTCCTTATGTAAATTCCTTCAAGTAAAACTTCCTTTTCAATCACTTTCCTCCATTCCATTTCTGTATTTATGGATTTCTATTTAAGAGCTACACCTGAGTAGAGGACTCCAGAAGACTGGAAAATTTCTGAGCACTCAAAGCACATACTGCAAACTAGGTTTCACAAAACAGCCTAGATCATACCCAAATTGTACAATTTATTTTTGAAATTTTTTGGATGCAAAAGAAGAGATGACAAAAGATTAGTAACACAGACCCAATGATGACTATGCCAGTTTCATTACTTTTATGTTCTTGGGCAAAGATCTGTAATAAATTACTCTGATGCATACTGAAAGATAAAGTACATAAGACACAGTATAAACATATTTTACATATCTTATTTTTCTTATACTTTATGGTATATGTTTTAAGTTAATTCCCACATTTCCTCTTGAGGAATATTCTCTAAGTAGATGCTTTATGTTAATGAGTCCCTTCACTACCTTTCTAATAGAGACAGTTTAATTTTGAGTAGTGTTTTAAAAACTGCAGGGTGGGAGGGTTCTTGAAATATGTTTAAATGGGACATAATCAGCATCAACAATAGGAACTATAGAACAAAGAAAATACTTTGTGTGCTAAAGGCAAGTATTTTTTTGTGAGAAAGTTTATATTCTGTTACACAGCAGTACTGGGTTAGGATGTGGAATACATTTCTTACTGTAGGTCATAATGAAAAAAGCCTAAAAATGTTGACTTAGCAGAACTAATTCATTTTCATTCTTAGAAATTTTTTCTTTTTTTAAGAGATGGGGTCTTACTCCACCATGGAGTGCAGTGCCACGGATGCAGTGCCATGGATACAGTGATCATAGCTCATTGCATCCTTGAGCTCCTGGGCTCAAGCAATACTGCCTCTCTGTCCTCAGTAGCTAGGACTACAGGCATGTGCTATGATGGCCAGCTAATCCCTCCCCCCTCCTTCCCTCTCTCCCTCCCTACCCCCCCCTCTTTTTTTTTTTTTTTTGTGAGATGGGTTCTCTCTCTGTTGCCCAGGCTAGTCTTGAACTCCTGGTCTCTTAATAATCCTTGTGTCTCAGCCTCCTGAGTACTTGGGTTACAAGCATGAGACATCACACCTAGCTAGAATAGAATTTTTAGCATAAATATTTCACTTCATATAGACAAACAGAACGAATGCTAATGATTATTATTCTGATCGAGGTCTAGCTAATTCAGTTGATGAAATATGATAATTTCTAAAAGTGTAAAATGTATAATCTTACCCAATTATTAGTTCTGTTAAAAACAAATCTAACATTTTTTCTAATAATCTTTTGATATTGAATTTTTCTCAACCAACTCATATTATCCTGTTTCTCATCATGGCATTAAGATGAATACTATGGGTGTTTTTGACACAATAGCTGTTTAGGACTACAGTGTTAAGTACTTTACATGCATGGTTCCAAGGTTTTTATGTTTTTTGAGGAGAAAATATTTTAAGGTAGATGTTATTAATGTACAAAAGACTTTTTCTTCTCTTTTAAAAAATTAATATAACCAAAATATTCCTTTAAAATACAATGTATTTTCTAAGTGTCTGGGAATATTAGGCTTATAGACATTAATTCTAAAAACTAGGGACATTTTTAAAAATAGCTCAACTTGATAATGTCTTCAATTTCCCAGGAAGTATTTAATAAACAATTCACTAATACAACATGTGGTTACATAAAACCGAACCAAACCAAAAGAATACAATACCTTTGCCCTTTTCCGAAGAAGTTTTGCCAGTCGTACCACGTATGGTTTAAATTCTCGTTGATGTATGCCCTGCCTTCTGACTTCTAAACCTGAATCATCTGAGGCTTCTGGAATAAAGGCCCATCGGTACCTATGTATCAAAGAATGATATGCACATCAGTATGACAGACATTGTATTATCTAAGATGAGGCATATTGTAGTAGAAAGATCATGACCCTCCTACTTAAAAGATTCAAATGCCACCTGTGCCACTTTTAGCTTTGTCACCTTTGGTATGTTTCTTAATCTCTCTGGGCCTTTTCTTCAGTAAAGATACCGTTAACTACCTCAGTGTTATAAGGAGTAAATGATAAAGTTATGAAGTGCTCGTCACTATTTTTTTCATGAGCACAAAGCAAATACTCAACATATGTTTCCTTCCTCATTAGCTAATAGGCAAAAAATTCTTACTGATAAAAGGAAATTGCTTTTGTTTTCTTTACTATCTCTTTGTACTGGCAAAGACTTGATTTCTCAATGTATAATTGGCTAAATGTTCCTTAACTACACAGTAAGGAGGCAAAGAACTGAAACAATTTAAGAAAAATGTAAGTAGAACTTCTTTTACACCTCTCTTATATTTCTCGTTTTTTTTTTTGTCTTTAATAAGTAAAGATAATATCTGACTATGGAAAAAATTCAAACCATATAAAACAGCATGCCAAAGAAAGGCGGTTTCTATTCCATCAAAGGATTCACCAATGTTGTCACCTTCTTGAATCTCCTTCCAGAGAGAGTTTATGCATAGAATGCATATTTGTACAACCAATCCTCTCCTTTAAAAAAAACACACATGATTGCTGCTTGTTTTTAATTTTTAAAATTTTTTTTAGAGATGGGGTCTTACTAGTTGCCCAAGCTGCTTTCGAGCTCCTGGCCTCAAGGGATTCTCCCATCTCAGACTCCTGAGTAGCTAGAATTACAGGCATAAGCCGTGCAACTGGCAGTTATACCTTGTTTTGATTTAATTATGTATATTGGAAATAATCCCATATCATATAAAACCCTATTCTTTTTAATAGCTACATAGTACTCTAGTGTTGGAAAGTACTGATTTTTTTTTTCCCTGAGGGTCTCGCTCTGTCACCTAGGCTAAAGTGCAGTGGCATCATAACAGTTCACAGCAACCTCAAACTCCCGGGCTCCAGAGATCCTCCTGCTTCAACCTCCTGAGTAGCTGGGACTACAGGCATATGCCACTATGCCAGGCTAATTTTTCTATTTATAGTAGAGACAGGGTCTCGCCCTTGCTCAGGCTGGTCTCAAACTCCTGGCCTCAAGCGATCCTCCTGCCTTGGCCTCCTAAAGTGCCAGGATTACAGACATGAACCAGGAAAGTACTGATTTAATGAGTTTCCTAGACTGTTCAATCTCTTGCTTGCTCTTAGAAAAATGCCATAATACCCTTATATAATGCTTATTTTTTTGTGCACATTTGAGAGTACAGTGGTAGGATAAATCCTTGGATGTAACAGAATTACTAGCTTAAAGAGAAAATATATTTTAAATTTTAGTAAATATAACCTCTTTGGAGAACAACTCGACAATATCAGTGTACACTTCCAACAAGAATAATAACCTTCTATGGATAAAAAGAAAGCAGTTTTTAGATCTTTACCACCCTGATAGGTATCTATAATTTTAATTGGAATTTCTGAGTATGGTTGAGCATCTTTTTCTGTGTTTAGAAGCCATTCTATGAACTATTAACTCTGTCATCCATTGGCCCATTTTTCTATCAGATTATTGATTTTTACATATTAAGCATGTTAGACGTTTTTGTCATGTACATTGCAAATATATTTTTCTAATTCATTGCTGTCTTTTAGAATGCTTTATGGTACTTTTTAGTTTATGGCTGCTTTTTAATTTATATGTACAAAAATTATCAAATATTGTAATCCTAGCACTCTGGGAGGCCGAGGCGGGCGGATTGCTCAAGGTCAGGAGTTCAAAACCAGCCTGAGCGAGACCACGTCTCTACTCTAAAAATAGAAATTAATTGGCCAACTAATATATATATATATATATAAATATAAATATATATATATATATATATATATATATATATATATATATATAAAAAATTAGCTGGGCATGGTGGCTCGTGCCTGTAGTCCCAGCAACTTGGGAGGCTGAGGCAGTAGGATTGCTTGAGCCCAGGAGTTTGAGGTTGCTGTGAGCTAGGCTGACGCCACAGCACTCACTCTAGCCTAGGCAAGAAAGCGAGACTCTGTCTCAAAAAAAAAAAAAAAAAAAAAATTATCAAATATTTTGAATTACCAAAATATTATCATACTTAGATATTACTCTTTCAAGATTAAATTATTAAATTCTCCATGTTTTCTTCTACTTTATAGAATTTAATTTTTAAAAAAATAGATTTTAAAAAACTGTAGCTAAGATTATGGCATGTTTCCTTCCCTTTTGTAGTAACATCTTGAGAAGTAAAGAGGATAAAGTCATTTTAGTTCTTGTCATGGAGATAAAAAGTCAATACCATGAGCACACTATCTAATGTCATTTTTCCCAGAGCATCAAAGAGTAGAGTTCTTAATTACTTTTGTGAATGTAAGCAGCCTGGTTAATATTCCATTCCCAAAGAATAATACAACACATTATAATAATACATTATATAAATACATATTGATCTTATGGATAAATTCTCAAATTACTACATTTTGGAAAGATCATAGTTTCCTATTATTTTTAAAATTTAGATATGAAAAACCATAAATATTTTGCATTTATGAACAAGACTTTGTGAGAATTTACTTTTATCAATTATCTCCCTATTCTTTTCAGTTCAATGTGCTACCATCTAAAAAAAACCAGCCCCCTTGAGTCTAGTCTTGCCCTTTCTCCACACTACATAGCCAAAATAAACTTTTTAAAATGCAAGCCTAATAACATTACTTCATTCCTTAAAATGCTTCAGTGGCTTTCCACTGTGATAGAATAAAGTCCAAATTCTCTAGGACAGCTTGTAAGGCCTTACATAATTTAGTCCCTTGCCAGCCTCTTTTCTCAACATTCTGCTCCAGCTATACTGATCTTTCCGCACTTGAAACATACCAGGTCCCTCCTGCCCCTGTCTTCTCAGCACAAGCACCTTTACTAGCTTTCACCCTTCACAGTTTCACTCCCCTTGGGGCCTGCTCTGACCCTGAAAGCCAGGAGGGGGTCTCTGCTGTGTGGCCTCATAGCATCTTATACATGAGCTCCCATAATATCCATCTTGTGTTCAACTGTATGTCTCCTTCACTGGACATGTATGCACTGCCTCACATCTGGAGGGTACTCAATCTGTTCATTGAATAGTCTGTTAATCTTAATATATCCACATCAACCATTTACTTCCAATAACTGTGCTGCCCACCCCCTGCCAAAAGAATTTTAGTAGAAACTATAAATACTGCAACATACACGAAGAACTTTAAATTAGGCTTAGATGTCAATGACCAAAGCAAATGCATTTTCAAAAGTATCCATTAATATCTTCATTTTTACTTACATCTGAAATTGAGGAAGATTTTCGGAGGGTAATGCCAGAGCCAAATCCAAAAATTTGCAAGCAGAGAGATAGAGGTTTAACCACCGCTGGCTGTTATATGAAGTGGAAAAGCCATTACCTCCTGTATATGTTGTCTCCAGACCAGCCACAGAGGGGCCTGAAGTCCTGTAAACAGAGGACAGTACAGTCAGCAGCTGGACTCATTTGCTAGCAGGGAATTCGAGAAAATCTACTAGTGCCTGCTAATATTTTTCATAATCATCCTGGTACAAATATACCAGTGATTGTTAAACAAGGTCATGACTAAATTATTTTTGCTGTTCTCAAAAAATTTTAAGAATGTAAAAATAGTAAATGACTTATATTCCCTGAAAATAAAAATATAAACTGTAAAACAAAGAAACCTCATTATTCTTCACTTTCTTTCTGCAACGATGGGGGGGAGCTTTCTATAATAATATAAACAGTTATTAGTACTGGAGACTCTTTTTATAAACCTACCACTGAAAAAGAACAGAACATATTCAAAACATATGGTCTTCAAGGAACTTTTAAATTTATAAATTTGTATGAGAATTTCTATATAAATAAAAATCATATTTGGGTAAACATTAACAAACTACTTATATTAAAAATAATAACATATAGTACATTAAGTTGGGACCATTCTGAAATATTTGCACATATATTGGTTCCAGGTTACCTGCCATAAAAGGTTTTTGCTATGTGTTGCAATGTTTCAGGGACCATATCTGACCTACCAAAACCAACATTGCTCATTTATCTGTATTGCTTTAAATTTGTGTCTAGAGGCCAAAGGCCATAAATGCTGATAGATTAATCTAGTCTAAAATGCTTAAGGAATAAGTGAAACTACACTCTATCCAAACATGATCCATTAGATAACAATGGACTAAATATAGTATTCAGATAAAATACTATCTATACTCTCCTAGTTGCTGAGTAACATTCTGGATGATTTCAGGATATTAAAAGCTGACAACAGGCCGGGCGCGGTGGCTCACGCCTGTAATCCTAGCTCTTGGGAGGCCGAGGCGGGCGGATTGCTCAAGGTCAGGAGTTCAAAACCAGCCTGAGCAAGAGTGAGACCCCGTCTCTACTATAAATAGAAAGAAATTAATTGGCCAACTGATATATATATAAAAAATTAGCCGGGCATGGTGGCGCATGCCTGTAGTCCCAGCTACTTGGGAGGCTGAGGCAGAAGGATCGCTCGAGCCTAGGAGTTTGAGGTTGCTGTGAGCTAGGCTGATGCCACGGCACTCACTCTAGCCTGGACAAAAAAGTGAGACTCTGTCTCAAAAAAAAAAAAAATAAAATAAAAAAAATAAAAGCTGACAACAATATATCAAAATAAATATTACCGTGATATATCTTCATCAGCAGTGAGTTCCTGCTCCATCAGTAAAAATACCTGTACCTGCAGAACATGAAATAAATGTTAAATGTTTATTTAAACTGGATATTTAATCTTTTCAAGTTATCTTTAGGCTGTATTTTCCTTTAAAATTTTTTTTATTTTGGATTATTTTGGGTAAATAGTTGTACATCTTTATAAGGTACAAATGATGTTTTGATACAGGCATACAATGTGGATTAATCAAATCAGGGTAATTGGAGTATCTGTCACTTCAGGCATTTAACATTTCTTTGTGTTGGGAATATTCTAATTCCACTCTTTTAGTTATTTTAGGCTGTATTTTCATTAATATAAAAACAAATTTTAGGATACATCCTTAGAATATTTTAAATTATACTTAGTTTCTGAAAGTAAAACTGTAAATTTAGCATCACAGAGCCTTGCTACTCATTTGGCAGCGTCCAGTGAGATGAAGGCAAGGTTTTGTTTTTTGTGATTTAGTGATCACAGTTATTTAAAAAAATGAGAGAAAAATATTAAAGGAAATGTCTTTGTGGAGAAATTAGAAAGCTGGGTTTTGAGAGATATGGATTCTTTTTCCTTTCTTTACTGATCCCACTTTCCCAACTCCCCAAATCATTCCAATGAGGACCAGGATGACTGGGTATGATTTGGGGAAAGGAATAGACTGGGACTTGGGAAGGTTTTACTATTTGGGAGTTTACAAAATCTTTGTGCAAGTCTCTCTGAAGCAACTTTAACCGGAGTAAGTGCTGCACTTCAAGAATGAGTGTATGTCAGTCCCTTTATATCCAGCTTGACCATCTCTATCACTAGAGGTACTGCTACAGGTGGAAACCAGGACTGCAGGTCGTAACAAAGTTAAAACTGTGGTGCAGTAGAGACTGCACACTAAATCAGATCAGATAAAGTAATCATTTTCAAGGAGCTGGCCATCTGTGCAGCATATTTGGAAGTTTGAGCTGTATGGAGATAGAGTCTGACTTGTTTTACTATTGCAACCATAAAAATGGACAGTTACTGGTTTACAATTCAGTTCTCTTCCACGATAAGCTTTTTATCCAGTAAGCACATGGAAACTAATAACATTGTTTTATAACTTGACTGATGTAAAATTAACTCACAAGTTCTGTAATCATGGTAGGCCAGAGTGAGGTAAGATGTTGTGGAGACATTCTTAAAAGTAACACTCTAAAAAACAGGAACACTTGAGAGTGGAGTGTTGGCACCTGGGGCAAACGGAGACTCTCAACCAATCTCTCTGAAAGAAACGCAGTATATTTTCAATAACTAAATAATTTAAATCTTTATCATATAAAACTTTATATATCATCTAGTCTGGTATTCTCAAACTATCTGTGGTGAAGGACCTACTTTTCAAAAAATTTCTATTCTGATAGAAATTTTGATATAAGATGTAATAAAAATGAATTACAAGAAAAATAAATACATATAAAATATAAATGTCATTTTCTTATTTTTTCAAATGGCAAATAAAAGCAAATATTTACTGTAAATTTCTGTACTTATCATGAATGGTACTAGTCCATGGACCACACTTTGAGTAGCACTGATCTGGTCAACTTAAAAAAAAATTACGGAACAAATAGTGTACATATTGTATATCTGCAATTAAATATAAAGGGTCAAAAAAGAAGGAATCACTTGTCTTCTGGGAGATGAGAAAAACCTCCCCAGAGAGATGACAACTATCGTGTTTCCATGTCAGGTCCTGCGACTGGAGGCTCTACAGCACACTGACTCAGGCAGCAAATAACTGTGCCCTGGGTGAAGTTCACCCTCATTGTGGAGCTATTTGGTGGCGTGGGGTGATAATGAGTGTACTGATAGCCTTCTAGACACAGAGGCTCACTAAACCTATTTGATAAAGGTTATCAAAATACTTATATAATCTCCCGCCCAGCTCCCAAATTATAGACCTTTAAGTATTACTTCTAGTCACAATTTCTTGGCTTTGCTTGTATTTTGGTCCTCTCCTTAGAGTATATGATCTCTTGTTCACATTGAAAAGATGTTAATTTGCCTACCTGCAGCAAAATAGTCATAAACCTCATCCTTAAACATGAATTCCTAGGATATTTGAACCAGATAATAAAACAAAGACCACCTTTAGGCAAGTCCTACAAACTCAATGTTGATTTCTTTTAGATACTGGTGTTGATAATTTTTATTATTTCAGTATAAAAATTTCTAATGCTACAACATTCCCTATCTATTTACACTTGGTATATTTGACCCCAACTTACAATTTAGAGAAACTATTTTCTAAGGTACAGAAAGAACTATAGTTTGAAAGATAGAGAAAGCTTTTTACTATTTACCTTGTATATCTGGAAGATATTTCTGATACTGGTCAATTTCACTGCTAAAAATAGCAAATGCTAATCTTTTAAGAAGCATGGCTCTCTGTTCTAGCTCCACATCACGGTTTGCAAAGAGATTAAGGGAACTGCTTTGAGCCACAGCTACTCGAGCTGAAAAAAGAAAGCAAGTGAGAGAGTCTGTGACACAGACAGTCATCTAGTCATTTGGAAAAAGATTATTTGGTTGTTTTTACAAATGGCTAGATTCCATATGATACTCAAGACTGAGAGGAGCTTGAGGTAGAGAACTTGGGGCCCCTCTGAGGCAGAAGGGCTGGCAGCCAGATCCAGCATATACAGCAGGAACACCAAGTGGAAGGAGTTGTGATGTAGAGAGACAGGAACATTTAGAGCTGTGAGTTTTAGAAGGTAAAACCGCTAACAATATCATTTTATAAAACCCTAGGAAAACCATTTTATATTTTATGCTGTCTGCTTAAATCCTTTACATTCCTGTTAAAGTAATTTCTGGCATGGCCTGGCCTACCTACTCATCTCTCCCTTTCTCATGTCATGTTACTCACCCCTGACTCACTCTGCTATGGCCACATTGTCTTGTTTGCTGTTCCTTGAACTTACCAACCTTGCTCCCACCCTAAGACCTTTGTAATTTTTGTTGACCTATGGCTGGAATATTCTGTCTCTGGGCCTTCTCACGTTGGGTTAAGTTTCACCTCAAATATGAGCTCTTTAGCTATTATTGAAAATCTATCACACGTCACCCTATTTTATTTCCTTTACACCTTCTTACTGAAATAGTTTTTAAAGCTTGATTAAGGTTAGCACAATGTCTGGCTCATTGTTGTCTTTTAATAAATATTTACTGAATTGATGAATTTGCACCTTAAAACAACCCTGTGAAGAGGAAAGAGAAAAAAACGCTTTTCCAGATGAGAAAACTGTAGCTTTAGCTAAAGAATCTACACAAAATCTTACAAAATCATACAATTTCACTGCTATTTAAGTTCATTCAGTTTTGTAACTTTCAAGCTTTTAAAAAAACAGATCGAGAAAACCTTTTTTCAGATGAAATACTAAATAGAAGCCTAAAGTGTAAAACCAATCAAAATAGAGTAGAAAGGGGGGGGGGAGTAGAGGGTGATTTAGATGTTCTTGACCCCCCTTCTTCAGAGAAGATAAATTGAACCCTAGAGATTTAGAATAACTTGTCTGATAGGTTGGATCCAATTGACTGACTTTCTCTATCTCATCACCTCTCTCACTCATTCAGTAATTATTGAGTGTTTATTACATGTCAGGTACAATGCTGTGAGCTGAGGAAACAATTGAGAGTCAAATTAGACATGGCCTCTTCCTTCTACTAGTTGCCCCCAAAGGACAAATAGTTTTACTTGTTATTTATTGCTAAGTTGTCCTCCTTAAGTTTTAACATTATGTTCCCATAGGTTACTAAGTATAATCTGACAAAGAGCTAATTTAGTAGTTTCCAGAAAAGAGCAAAAGTAAATAGTAAGAATCAATCAATGTACAAGAAAAACACTGTTTGGGCTATTATCCCACAATACTCACTCATCAAATCTCTAAACGTCGTCTTATCATGTGTCATCAGATTGTCCATAATTGCTCTCCAACTGAAAGAGATAAAGATTGTGATATGTAATTTAAATTTTGTTGTTGTTATTGTTAAAGAACAGAGTTCTATTTTGTAAGCCAGTATTTGATTTTAACAGACCCTCGGGTGCATCACCATGTTGAATAAAACCAAGAGGGCAACTTACTGATTAACACAGGAGGCATCCATCTGAAAGAAACTGGGATCCATAAAGAGGTCGAAGGCTTCTTTTTTCCAAGCTCTCCGTGTGTACTGATATCCACTAAGACTGCTGAGCAACTGAACACAGGCTCGATAACTAGGGGCATTATGTGCACTATAAGGAAGAAAAACTACCTTAACCTATATGTTCTAACATTGATCATCATATTAAGTTATACACAAATGTTCATATTAAGACAAGGATGTAAAGACTTGAAATAAAAAGCACCATAGGAGAAATAATATATAATAAGTTTTTAACCAATCATAATTCAAGGTAAAAATAATCTCATTTTATGATAATTACATGGCAATAAGGAAACAATTTGTTTCGAACAGTCTATGAATTAATTTAAAAATCTGTTTAAATAATAGCAGTACCTGTGATTTCGGAGGTAGGGCACAACATAATGCATAATATTTACAAGTAAAGGAATAACCCGCTCCTTTTCATCACTATAGAAAACCATATCCAAAAGATGAGCCAAAACCTACAAAACATAAGAAATGAAATGTAGAATAATCTATGAGCTGAAACTGATATCATCAGTATTGATTTTCAGTCTGTAAGAACACCTAGAATACCTTACGATCAGAAAAATCTAGAATTAGATCTTCCTAAATCATTTTTATATTAATATTTTTTGCCACAATCTGCTTTTCTGTCCATTGTAACTACAGGATATAAATGTGGGCCAATTTTACTACTTCCAACTGAGATAGGGATGTATTAAAAAAAAGTACAAGAACTTTTTAATGTGACAGTGAATAAATCGTGAATTTAGGACTAGAAACTTCGTAATCTGACTCACTGACCATAAGGTGGCCCCCAAAAAACTAAACAAATGAACTAGGCCATACAATTCCCAACTCTGTCAATTAATAGCTATTTGATCTTAGTCATATTGTTCTAATATTTATAAGGCCCAGATCCACATCTGTAAAGAGAAAACAAAAAATGACATGCAAGGCTGTGTAATAGGGTTTTAAAAAGAGCCTGTCAGAGAATATCTACAACAATGTTTGGTAAACTGTGAAATACTTTATAGAGGCAGGCTTCATTAGACCACCTCCAACACTCCCTACCATACTGTGATACAAAACTACTTTCCTTTCTTAAAAAATACACTTAAAAAAATAGTGGATGCAGAGAAAGAGCAATATCTAAAGTTATTATCATTAATGTTTAACAAACTAAATAATCCAAATACATACAAGGCCAAAACCTTGTATTTGTTAATTCTATCTGGTGATTTCTAGAAGTAAAAAATAGTTTTTCAAATTAAAAACTCCTCTATAAAAATTACTTGCCAATATTTAATTATGAAACTGTTTACTTGAAAGTTCATGTGAAAAATCTTGATAATATATTTACCTCTGAGAGTAATGTCAATGCATGAACACTATATACCGAGGGAGTTATATTTGAGGTTTCCATTGCAGGTGATAACATATCTAAATAAGAGAAAGGTGACAATATAGTTAGTGCTAGCTGAAATGATTTCTTAGTAAATATATGCCTACAGATAATAAACCTAAATGTTTCAGAGCATTACCTTCAACATCAGATTCCAAATTGGTTCCATCAACCATTATTTTGGGAGAAGGCTTAACTTCAAGATTTCGTCGCAGCCATGTTGTTTGTTCCAGAGAAGAACCAGCAATTGCACCAATTGCATCTACTATTTTATGAGTCACATCCTAAAGAAATAAGGAAGAACTACTATAATGTGCACATGCATACTAGTTATGAACTTTTATAGTTCGTATTTCTGACAACAGATATTTTATAATAGATACTGCTGATTCTCATAGAATGTCCAGAGTTGGAAGAAACTTCACAGATTATCATATTTGACCCTCTCATTTTCAAATTGAGGGCTCTGAGAAACACAGTTTTGGCAACAGCTCTTAATGCAGAATGCCTTACCTGAAGGTCTCTTTGGTCTTTTTTATTTTCCAAGCTAGGGTTTTTCATAATAAACTCATTCAGAACCCTAACAGGGCAAAAGAGAAAAACAGAAATAGGAAATATTAGTCTAAAGAAAAAGATGCAATGTAATTTCTCACAATGAGTAAGTGGCTTTCTGGCCTCAATTTCTATTTTAAGTATTTAATATATATACATATCCTATGATTCAACTGAAATGCATAAACATGCACATAAAAGACATACAAGTTATCAGCCCTTTATTGGATGTGTAGCATGCAAATTGTTTTTAACTGATCAACACCTACGTGCATATATAGGAATAATATTCATCGGGCGTCAGGCAGATGGGAGGGGGGAGGAGAGGATGGGGTTACATAAGTACATAATGAGTTCGATGTGCACTGTCTGGGAGATGGAAACTCTTGAAGCTCTGACTGGGGGCAGTGAGGCAAGGGCAATATACATAACCTAAACATTTGTAACCCCATAATATGCTTAAATAAATAAAAAAGACATACAAGGATGCTTATAGTAGCATTATTTGTAAGAGCCAAAAACTGGAAGGAACCTGAATGTCTAGCAAAAGCAGAAGAGATAAATTGTGGGATATTCATATAATGAAATACTAAACAGCAATGAAAATGAATAAATTATAGCTATGTGAATTACATGAATGAATCTCAAACATATGTTGAGTAAAAGAAGTCAGGCACAAAATAAAATACTTACATATACTTATAGTTTAAAAACAAGGCTAAATCTATCTGTGGTGGTAGAATAGTGGTTATCTTTGGGGAAATGAAAGGATAGTAATTGGAAGGGGTCCAGAGGGGACACATGGTGTTTTATTTCTTAATTTGGGTTTGTGGTTATATAGTTGGCATGCTCACTTTTTATACACTTTGGAATTATAGAGTTGTATACTATTTATATGTTTTTCTTTATGTGTTTTATATATCAACAAAAAAGTAAAAAAAAAAAAAAAGCCACCAATATATATATTTTAAGAGAGAGGGTCTTGTTCTATTGCCCAGGCTGGAGTGTAGTGGTGTGATCAGAGCTCACTGCAGCTTCCTGGGCTGTATGGATCCTCCTTCCTCAGCCTTCTGAGTGGCTAGGAGTACAGGTATGTGTGCTGCCATGCCTGGCTAATCTTGTTAAATTTCTTTTGTTTTTTTAGTGACAAAGTCTCCCTATGTTGCTTAGGCTTTACCAATCATTAATTTTAACATATATTAAATATATAAGATTACTTGCTGCATATTTAATATATAAGATTAAAAATACTTCATGAAGAAAATTTTCCATTTCCATTGCTTACTAAGCTTCTACTTAATATTTACTTTGACTTGCTTTTTTATAAGATAAATTATATGCTAATTACTTCCAAACTAATATGTAAAGTGATACTGAAGAGCAACCTTCACAGTAATTTCTGTTTTGTAAGTAGGAGATTTTAGAGAATAAGTAGAATGGTTGGCAAAAAAGGTAAACCAACAGAATTTTTTTCTTTGAGACTGTGTCACCCTAGCTAGAGTACAGTGGTGTCATTGTAGCTCACAGCAAACTCAAATTCCTGGGCTCAAGCGATGCTCCTGCCTCAGCTTCCAATATCTGGGACTACAGACATGCACCGCCATGCCCAGCTAATTTTTTCTATTTTTAGTAGAGACAGATCTCACTCTTGCTCAGGCTGGTCTTGACCTCCTGACCTCAAGCGATCTTCCTGCCTCGGCCTCCCAGAGTGCTAGGATTACAGGTGTGAGCCTCCGTACCAAGGCAACCAACAGAAACTTTAAAAGGAAATTAAGTTTCTAGTATATATAACTGAAAATGTTCAACTTTTTGTTTTAACACTCAAGAGTATACACATGTTGAGAAGGAGGTAGGATCCTTCATTATCTGAGAAAGAAGAAAGGATAAGTGAGGAAACAGTCAAATCTTCTAGGGGAGAAGCTACAGATCATAATATATGGACTTAATTTTTTAATGAAATTAGCCAGAAGGGTTTTCTGGTAATGACTGAAAGAACTGAACATACATTCCCTCTATGAGCCTTAAAACAACTCAGAGTTAGGTAGAACAGATATTGTTCTTGTTTGACACATGGGAAAACAGTCTTGATTAGGTTTACTGATGTATCCAAGGTCATAAATATGAGGGCTGGAACTCAAGATTATAAGAATCAGAAATTCTTATGAGACTGTTATTTGACGTCTAGTATCTACATTTATTCTCATCATTAAAAATCATGAACATTAGTTATCTTATAATCTGTGATCCAGTATTTATAGATACTGAGTCTACTACTCTTTTCATCATACCTCCAGCATATAAAACTCCTTTCTGGGGTCCAGGTATCATCCTGATCTCTGAAATTCCTGAGCAGGATCTCTAGATTAACACACCTGGGCTGAGCCTTCAGTGTTACTTAGCTACTATATGCTGATCTGCTCTCCTCAAGTTCTCACCGCTGTGTCACCACTTCCTCTCTGCTTCATGGTGGAAGACTACATTCCTATGTTTACCAGAAAACTTGAGGCCATTTTACTGAAGAACCCTCACCTTCCGTCCTCTTCACTTCAAAATTTTGAGACCATTGGCTGTCAGTTCCTTAAGAACAATAAGGGAAAAAACTAAGTCTATGAAAATTATTCACCTACATATATAAAATCACCATCAGAGATATAGAAGTTGACCAAAAAGGTCAAAGTTCTTTACAATTGGTTGATTTTATAGCCATTTAGTGTGATAACATGTTGACTCTTGCTGGCTATTAATATCATCAATGGGCAAGGTTGGGGAAAAGTTTACTCTATACTATCTCTCTCTATACATAATACTTTTTAAACTTTAGTGTGCATACAAGTCACTTGGAGGTCTTGTTAAAATACAGATTCTGATTTGAGTGGTCTGGAGTGGAACCTGAGACCAGGGTTCTAGCAAGCTCCCAGGTGATTCCAATGCTGCTGGTTGGAGGATTAAACTTTGAGTAGCAAAGTCTTAAGAGAAATGCTTCCTTCTTTCTCACTTTTACACCTGTCATTTTTATACTCTATCCCCTTCCAACTGTTTCTGAAATCTGGTATTATCAATGAGCCCCCTTCAATCTAGAATCTATCACTCTCCACTTAGATAACACTTATTAATGGTAGATACTGTTCTAAGAGTTTAATAAATATTAACTAATTTAATCCTCCTAATGAGGTAGGCACTATTATTTCCCACATTTTTACAGATGGAGAGGTTAAATAACCTGCTTGAAGGCCACACAGCTATTAAGTAAGGAACTAGGATTTGAACTAAGTCAGAGTACAATTTCAGTCTTTGGTATTAACTACTCAGCATCCTCAGGCCTTTCTTACCATTAAAATGACAACTTCCAAACATTTCCTCCTACTATCTTATCATTTCTTTCTTTTCATGATCCAACATTCTCAAATAATAATAGATACTTTCTCACTGTAACCCTTTGCTGTTAACATCTGTGCTCACCACCTCTCCAATTCCTCTCTTAAATCACCAATGCCTCTCCAAATTGTCAACCCAGACTCTTATCATTCCTCAAATTCTTTAACCTTTCTGAAAGTGTTAACCATGCTCTCTTAACCTCCCTTTGCTTCTAGAACAATGAATATACCTTGTTTTCTTCTCATTTTCTGATATTTCCTTTTTTATCTCCTTTGTTGGCCCCTTTTACTTCTTTGTCCTATTCTTTCAATCCCATCAATAGTTGTCTCTACCTCCTACTTAGAATTCCTAGCCCAGCCTCTTTCCCCTCTGATCTATCCTACCACTACCTTGCCAGAGTCATGTTGTCCTTCCTCAAAACCTGCAACCACTCCGACCTTGTCCCTTCTCCTAAGCCCAAATTCCTTAAAATAAAATTCAAGCTCTTTCTCCATCTAGCTCTTATCTCCCTTTTCATCCACCCTTATTTCTCACCATTCTACTGCCTGTGCCATACTCTATCACCAAGCCAGATAATGGACTTTGCCCTTGTATGTATGTGTGTGTGTGTGTGTGTGTGTGTGTATATCTCCTTTTCCTTCCTATCTTCACAAAGATTTTCTGCTCCTACTACCTTTATTCACTGAGCAAGTGTTTACTGGGGACCTAATATGAATCAAGAATAATGGAGAGCAAAACACAGACATTATTTATAACATTATGGTGCTTACAGTTATGGGTGACCATCATTTATCAAATAATTATACAAATTAACACAGATCTGGAAATTCCAAGACACTGAGAGAAAATGACTTTTCTAAGCTGCTTTATGTACAGGTCAAGCCCAAATGCCCCTCTCCTCTATGAAGTTCCCCTTTAGTCATGCTACACATCCCTTCCCCTTTTAATCCCATGTTCTCCCCCCAAAATAACTACTGTTATAACAGTTTTATGCTAGTGCATTTACATTTTGTATATGTATAAACACACATTGTTTCCTCCCCTCAGCGCTTTTCTTTTTTTACAGGCCTTATACATCTAGTTCTGTACCTTCAGAATCCTATGAGAAAATGGAGAGATCACATGGTCACCCAAAACATCTGTTATTCAGCAATTAGGACAGTAAACATTATATTTTTATTCAAAATAATATTTTTAAGTGAAATTGCTTACCCAAGTATAAGAAACTGCCCTGGGGCTGGAAGACTCAGTTGTATAGAGTCTTTCAGAAGTATCAACAGTGATGCCCAGCTATCCACTAGATTGGGCACTGGAATTCTGCAAGATAAATATAGCTTGTATATATAGAAAGCCATGGTAAACTTTAATTTTCTTTATATCTTCTCACAGTTTTATTTTTCAAATTTCTACTTAAAGATAATTCCCACAGTCTTTAACACATTTTTCTATTAGTTTCTATGAAACATTCCCTAAATTTTTATAGACAATGACAGAACAAAATTCCTAAAAGCTTTATATTTTCAACTAATATTATTTAAGAAGAAAACTAAATACATTTCAAATGCTCAATGCAATTTCTTAATCGAGAAATTTTGCTATAGAAATCTCATTTATCACATGGACTCACAAAAGTAAAATATGACTGCAATAATTCTCAATTTAATCACTGATAACACAGTCACCCATTCCCTATCCTGGTCTCTCCATTTCCTGCTTATATTAGGTCTTTTTCCATCACGTATAAGTCTCCACTCATGTTAGGGAGGGCTGTCTACTGAACACCACTCCTCATCTGTCAAAAAATGAAATTATCTTTGTTTCAGTCTGAACTTAACTCTAACACATCTCTGTATCTAAATTCAGATTTTAGGCAGTCCTTGTTCTAGGTCACAATCAGTTTAAATGCACTAAATAGCCTAACCTCATAAATGATAGTCATGGATCCGAAATGGATGCCAAGTTTGGTGATTAAAATGGAATAATCCTATAAGAGAGGATTAAGATTCAGGCTCTCAAGTAAGAAGTTTATCAAAACTCAAATCAACTAACTTCTGTTCATGGTCAGCTAAATACAAAATGGAACAACAAGAAGATATTTTCATGTCATCATTCCTAACATTAAAAACAAACAAAACAGAATATATTGCTACATGTTCACCTATATTTTCATTTCTAGTTAAATGATTTTCTTATAATTCAGTGTTTTAACATCCAGGTACCTTCAATACTTTTAGGTTTTTAGGTTTGTAAGATTTGCATGGCTAGGTCATTAAGATACCCATGATTTGTATTAATACACCCATAAACAATGTTTCTCTGTTTCTAGCATTTGTTCTTTTAGTTTGGGGTGGGGGGAATTACAGCAACTTCTTGAAAGAATTCAAGTGCTTTTCTTCCTATATTCTCCCTAACTTTTATACATTGCTAATGCAGTAAGGAGAGATCCACATCGGTAATCTTACCTTTGAATATAAGCATAGAAAAACTGAAGCATGCAGACTTCCAAAGAAAGATGTTTCTATAAACAAAAGAAATCAATTTTATAGTGAAGAAAAATGCTGCCTTTGCTTTTCATTGTTGCAACTACTCTGTATCTTATTGTCAATTTTTAATAAAAAAAATCAAAAGAAAATAAAATCAAATACTAGCTTGTCATTTAAAAAAAACCATGCAGCTCCCTTCCACTTAGTAGGGAAAACTCATAACACAAATGCTATTTAAAAAGTTGAAAATAGATGGAAGGAATGAAATGACTTTCAATTTCTCCTCCCACATACCAAAATTTGTTACTCCACCAGTCACTTTTAAATGATTCATGTATTCTGTAAGCTCCAATATTATTTTTATTTTGAGTAGCTTACCCTTGGTGTTATCAGAATTAGGCTGAGATTTTTTATGGAATGTGTATTTAAGTCTATTTATTACATATATCTGTTAAATTAGTTAGTTCAAATTTGGGTTAGATTCCTAATAGCTTAAAATTTAATAGCTTAAAGTCATTAAAGATAATGTTGAGTGTAACATATAATAAAAACACCTGCCCTCAAGAAAATGATATTGATATCCACTGACATTTACCAATTTGTTCTTTTTCAGTCCCAACTATTCCCTTGAAGGTTTCCCCTTTTAGCACACAAAGAAAAATCAGGTGTCTAATGGATTCAGAGATTAATAAGGAGGCAGCAGTTGGAGGTGGTGGTAGAATTTGTTATGATTTGTTTTCATATCCCTCATATTCAGCCAATGTCTGGCACAAGCAGATCCTCGAAATACTATGCTGTATTGAGCTTTAATGTACAAACTAAAAATCCTATGACAAATGTTCTAGAGGTGCTTTTAGAATAGTCAGGAAATTATTAAAAAGTTAATAAGAACACTGACTATTCAGAAAACAAACATCCTTTTTCCCTTTGGAATTCAAGAAAAAGATAAAGGAAAACCATAATTCCATATTCTCAGTTGTATGTTATAATTCTTTCGAGGATGTATTTAGGCCTCATTTGCTTGGCTTGGAGTCTAATGTTTGTAGTTGGTAAATATTTTCTAACAAAATACGACCTCTTGGTAATGCTTGAGCGAACAACAGAAAAAGCAGAAAAGTCCATAATTTTCCTAATTTGTAGACTTTTATGTCTGCCTAATTAGAGACAATGAAATGTGAGTGAGGGACTATGTCATTCATTTTCTGTAGCCTTTGCACAGCATAGTATTGTGGTCCAGAAATGACACTGCCTAGAACTAAGGCTATGGCAAAATCTGGAAAGTTTACAGAATTGAAAGATTCATTTGGAAAGGAAATCAATAAGGAAAGCTGTGAAAAACAGCAAAAAGTGAAGTAAGCAGACTTGAGCTCTGGTTTCTGTGTTTTTCCTTTAAATGACCAGAAAAATCTCCCAGTAAGAATTTCTTTCACAGGGTTCCTAACTGCCTTTGATATACAAATACAGACATGAGCAGTTAGTTGCTCTTCTCTGGCTACAAGAATGATCAGAATAGCAAGTCACTGTAGATACTAAAAACTGTTAAAAACAGTGTGAAGGCCACATGCTGTCATCTCTGCAATCTGCACTATAGTCAAAAGGACATTATTATATAAAAAATACTGTACCTACCAGCATCATTTCTGAAACAGAATTGTAAACAAAAACAAAGAAAAGCTTTTTCTTACCTTGTCCTTGGCAATGGCTGGGGGCTGCTTTAAAACTTCTTTCACAGTCTGGATTACAGTTTCTGCTCTCATAATACTGATTGAACGAACCAGTTCCACTAGTAAAAGCTGTTCTTCGCTGGCTGTAGGAATAACCTGGATAAACACAGCGTTGTATTCATATACGTATGTGTGTATACAAGTTTTAAGAGAAGTCAACGAATTAAGAGACTATTTTATGGTCTCTTCTTAATATAAAGGCCTTTTCAAGTCCCTTGACTACTTTAGGTAAATTTTTTTTTTTTTTGAGACAGAGTCTCACTTTGTTGTCCAGGCTAGAGTGAGTGCCGTGGCGTCAGCCTAGCTCACAGCAACCTCAAACTCCTGGGCTTGAGTGATCCTTCTGCCTCAGCCTCCTGAGTAGCTGGGACTACAGGCATGCGCCACCATGCCCGGCTAATTTTTTATATATATATCAGTTGGCCAATTAATTTCTTTCTATTTATAGTAGAGACGGGGTCTCGCTCTTGCTCAGGCTGGTTTTGAACTCCTGACCTTGAGCAATCTGCCCGCCTCGGCCTCCCAAGAGCTAGGATTACAGGCGTGAGCCACAGCGCCCGGCCTACTTTAGGTAAATTTTTAAATCAACATAATACATGTACATCATCTCAAAAAATCAAATAGGATAATAAGCTTTTTTTTCCTTTTGAAAGTCTTGATCAAAGACTAAAAGGTTTGTAAGGAAAAAATAGTACCTTGCCCTATCTCTTCCCATGTCCCAAAGCTGTGCTCAACTCTTTTAGTTCTTTTCTATTATTTCTAAATAGCATACACTGTTGTTTTTCCTATTTTATGATTTTTTTCCCAATTTTCAACATCTCTTCATTTTCTATTAATAGTTTAGAAGACAAAGATTTAGCTCTCTTACACTTTGTTCCCTATCCTTCCAACTGAGTTATATCATAATTTTATCTAAATCCATATCCAATATTCACATGACCATTTATGGTTGTGTTGTATACATATCTTTTCTTGTACAACTTTTTCTTTTTCCTAAAGTTAACAAACTGCTTTGTTTTTTTTTTCTCTATATCTATCACAAATTCATCCCTAAATGCTCCAGCTATAAATCTCTAATTATATATTCAAATACTTCACGTAATTAATCTTCTGTTTTCCTCCTCCTTCTCTTCTATTTTTTTTTCTTTCTTGGGACATTTCTGTTAAATGTCTTTTAATTCTACCCTAGATTGGTACTCTCTAGGCTTGCTACATAGTGTCATCTTGATCACTCTCCTGTCACCATCATGTCAGAGATTCATCTGGCTCTTCTGTGTTGGAACCTTGTATTTTTTGGATCCCGTGTCTTCTTCCTTCTTGGTTTAGTCCTCCTCTGGTGGAGCTACATCTTTTAGGAGATGAGAAAAATGTGAACTGATGGCAATTTTTTCTGATACATTGCATGGCTGGAAATGTTTTGAGTGAGAGTTTGGCTGAATTACAGGTTGAGACTACCTTCCCATTAAAATTTCCAGTGTCACGGTTGACAAATCTTATCATTATTCCTTTGAATGTGACCAGTATTCTTTAGAAGATTTTAGGATCTCCTCTTTATCTCCAGTGTTCTGAAATTACATGCTTATCTTGGTATGGATTGCTTTACACTGTGCTGGGCACAATCTGGAAACATTTCCTTCATTTCTGAGGAATATATTATCATGCTATTTCTTTAATATTTTTCTCCTCTCACTTTTTTGTTTTCTTTCTTTCTCAAAAAAGATATTGGGCCTCCAGTACCACTCCTTTAATATTCTTATCTCTTTTCTCCTATTTTCCATATCTTTCAATTTATATTCCACTTCTGATATTTATCCACTTTCTGTTCCAACTCTCCAACTGATACTGCTTTGTTTCTGCTACAGAATTTTTAATATCCAAGAACATTTAAAATTTTTGGATGGTCTTTCTTATAAAATTTTCTCTTCCTATTTCATGGATTTTCACCCCTTGAAGAATATCGCTATTAATTTCCATTTTCTTCTGTGACCTGCACTGTTTTACTTTTTTAGTCTAGTTGTTTTGGTTTTTGTCTATCACATTAGAGACTTTCTTCATGTGACTGGTAATCCTTGGCTCTCTATTGATATTTAAATGTGAGGAATAATAATATAGCTAATATGTATAGATGATTATTAAGTGCTAAATATTGCTCTAAACTATATATATATATATATTTCTTTTTCTTTATTTATTTTTTGGCTTCTTTTAATTCTCACAACCCAAGAAAGTAATATTTCTATCCTGAGATCACACAGCTAGTGAGGGGAGAAGTCAGGATTTGAACCCTGGGAGGAGGGGTAATAAAGCTTTCTGCTGGTCAGTGGGGTGAGGTTGATTCCCATTTTTCAATATGTAGACTTTTCCTGAAAACTTCTGCTTTCACCATGAAGTCTAATTTCTACCTGAGTAGCTGGGACTACACGTGTGCCCCCCCACTGTGCCTATCGCATTTTTTTTTTTTTTTTGAGACAGTCTCAACTCTGTTGCCTGGGCTAGAGTGCCGTGGCATCAGCCTAGTTCACAGCAACCTCAAACTCCTGGGCTCAAGCAATCCTCCTGCCTCAGCCTCCCAAGTAGCTAGGACTACAGACATGTGCCACCATGCCCAGCTAATTTTGTGTGTGTGTGTATTTATTTATGTTTTAGTTGTCCAGCTAATTTTTTTCTATTTTTTTAGTAGAGACAGGGTCAAGGTCTTGCTCTTGCTCAGGCTGGTCTCAAACTCCTGAGCTCAAATGATGTTCCCGCCTCAGCCTCCCAGAGTGCTGCGATTATAGGCATGAGCCACCATGCCTGGCTGCCTATTGCCTTTTAAAATATTTTTACTCTCATTTTTTGGAAGACAGCAGAGACAAACGCGTGTTCAACATGCCATATTAAATCACATCTCCTTGACTACTTTGAAATAGTTCTAGATTAAAGAATTCTGTTCAATGTGATATTTGAATCCTCACATGCAAAATAATGTAACATGGTATGAATGTTTATTTTTATTACTTTAGAAATGTAATGTGAAATCAGCACAAAATTTTCAAATCAAGAATCTTTCGGTGGAAAAACTATGTCAATTATGTGAATGTAAATTATTTAATAGCCTACTATTCTAATGCATCATGATTTATTTCCAAAATAGAACATCATTTTTGAGCTTTCAAACTCACAAAAAATTTACATATATAATCTAGTCAAAACCAGTACATGAATTACATTTAGAAACCTGGACTATTTAAACCATTATGTTATAATGGAAAACTACAATCTAGATGAAAACTTTTCTCTATATTCTTGCTTTATACTCTGAATGACTAGCATCTTAAAAAATATACTGTACCATATTACCACTTTTATTTAAAATATAGTTACAATTTTAATACCATACTAGCTTCTCTTTTTTCACATGAAATAATACCTTTTATACTTGACCTCAAATTTTAATCAACACTTAATGAAATTTAGACAACAAGTCTTTATTTAAACCCGTAGACAAACTTTTGCTTTTCCACTGCCTATCTACCCCAACCTCATGGCAACCTAAGGAGAGGTGAAAATTAGCATGTACTCACCAAATGCTTACCAAATGAAAAAACAAAAAGTACCAAAGGGTCAAATACATACCTTGGTCCGGGTAGTGGTTTTATTTTGTCTTCTTTCATTCCACACAAAGGCAATGGCAGCCATAAAGTGAACACCATGATTCATTGAAATGGGGCCCAATAATTCGAGGATCTGTTGTCTCAAGTTCTAAAACAATTTGAAGCAAATGACAAGTGAAATAAAAAAATGAAAATATTAATAACTAGATTGTACTTTTTGGTTTTTTTGAAATAATATATAGTAGTTATATGTATTACTACCTAAATAACAGTAGAGGAAACTTTAATAGTGTTAAGAACTGCAACCATCAGTATTTTAAATCTGAAAGAAATACAAACCCTATAAAATGATAGCTACCAATCAACCAAATGCCAGTCTACTCTCTGTGATGAAATACTAAAAAAACACAACATATGAAATTCAACTTAAGTCTGATGTAGAGTCTTTTAAAAAATGGTGAGGCATTTTATAATTACAAAACACGTTGTGTTTTTTATTTAAGTAAAATGAAACATAAAACGTATAGTTTAATCCAAACATCAAAACTTAGATCAAATGTTCTAATGGTTCCCACCCTTCCCTTCTCCCAATCTCATATATTTTCCCATGAGTCCCAGATCTAAGTGGTCAGGTCTAGAATTAAATCAGGTTATTGAGAGATGTCAATTTGACATAGCACAGCATTTGGAAAATACCAAAGAATACAAGGAAGGAAAAAAAAATCTAAAAATTCATCATTAATCCCATCATCCTGAGATAATCACCATTAACGTGAATTTTCTTTATTCTTTTGTCTGCAGATAACTTTTTTTTACACAATTAAAAATTCAATATTTGTTCAAGTATGTAACACCCCCATTCACTGAACTTTTGAGCACTTCTCCATCAAGACTTCTTCAAAACCATGATTATTAGTGGCTACATAATGTAACACTGAAAGGATAATTTATGTAACAATTTTTTTTCTTTTTTTTTTTTTTTGAGACAGAGTCTCACTCTGTTGCCTGCGCTAGAGTGCCATGGCATCAGCCTAGTTCACAGCAACCTCAAACAAACTCCTGGGCTAAAGCGATCCTCCTGCCTCAGCCTCCCAAGTAGCTGGGACTATAGGCATGTGCCACCATGCCTGGCTAATTTTTTCCACATATTTTGAGTTGGCCAATTAATTTCTATTTTTAGTAGAGACGGGGTCTCACTCTTGCTCAGGCTGGTTTCGAACTCCTTGAGCCATCCACCCGCCTATGCCTCCCAGAGTGCTAGGATTACAGGTGTGAACCACCACACGTGGCCCATTTCCTTATTAAGATCTCTTTTTTGCCATTAAATAATGCTATAATGAACACTTTGTATATTACATCTTTGCATAATTTTGGTTACCTTAGAATTAATTCCTAAAGTAGATTACTAGGTCAAAGACTATGAAACTTTTAAAGCTCTCTGTATATATTTGCTAAATTGCTTTTGAAGAGGGCTTTGCATATTAAAATGTCAACTTAAAATGTCCTTAAAAAAAGGAACAGTTATACCATGTATGATCCTCAAAAACATGTCATGTGAAAGACATGAGACACAAAAGACCAAATATTATGTTATTCCCTTTATATGAAATACCCAGAAAAAGGAAATCTATACATAGAGAAAAAAGATTAGTGGTAGATTGAGGTTAGGGCTGAGCTCAGGGAGTGAGTGCAAATGAGCACAAGGAATCTTTTTATGGTGAAGCACATGTTCAAAAATTGCATTGGGGTGATAGTTCAGAACTCTAAATTTACTAAAATAAATCATGAATTGTGCACTTAAAATAGGTGCATTTTGTGATGTCAACCATTTCTCAATAAAACTGTTAAAAACGATTTGATAACTAATTACTCATCCTTTACAGGGTGCCATAAATACTATACAAATTATTCACATTCTGAATATAATCTTTGGGAAGGTCCTCAAATATATTCTTGAGCTCTACAGATTAAGTATGAGTTGTCTAACCTTTGTGGCTCCAAGATTAATAGTGGTAACAGATGCAGATGCAGCAACAGTCATCTTTTCTGAAGAATCAGCTTGATGTAGTATGCTCCAAAGCAATGTTACAGAAGACATGATCATATGAAGGATTGAAAGGATTCCACTGCGTGCTTCAAACAAGTATTTTTGGTCTACATTGACCAAAAGCTATTATAGTTGGGGTGGAAAAATCATAATATTACTTACTGAGGTTTACAAATCAAAATTATTAAACCTCATAGTCTTTAAAAAGGAGTCAAATATTTGTGTAGTCTTACTTGGTGATACTGTGTAGTTGGATCCAACAAACAGTAATGGATAATGGCTGTGATCCCTTCCAAAAGAGTAAGAATCATATCTGGTGGAATAATTGACGCCATCCACAGAGGCCTGAAATAAAATGCATTCATTTGAACACAAGTTCAATGAAGGCATAGTTCATATTTTATCACTAGTAAATGTTGCCAGGCACACAGTATATGTTCAACAAATATTAAATGAATAAATGACTAAAAGAATAAATCAGGTGCTTTTATTTCCTAATCTATAAAATAAGTGAGTTGAACTAAATGTATTAGAGTTCCTTTTGGCTAAAGAGTTCTATACAAAATAAACAAATATAGCCAGGGAATCTCTAGCTACTGGAGAATGACAGGCATATTAATATTAAATAATATAGGCAGTTTTCTTATTATTTTACATGGAGTAGCTAAGGTTATACTGGAGAAAAATATGACACCAGTCTACTAAACATTTGGCTAATTTTCACAGACTAATTTTGAACATGGCCTGGGTACAAAGATGGAATTTGCCAACAAACCATGAAAATCCAAAACAAGAAATAAAATTAGATGGAAGATTTGCAGATTTAAATTAATTTCAGCTGAAATTAATTTGCACTTAGATAAAATATCAGGTAAAACTGGGGAAATCCTTTCCTAAACTTATTACTTTTGCCAATTCAGTAAAGAGTATCAAAACTAATTTCAGCACTTGGGAGAAAAAAGACCTGTTTAAATATTCCTTCCCTTTTCTGTTCCAGATTCTTTTATTGAAACCCTTCCTCAAGGTGAATTTTCTTCTTTGTGAAAATGACATACTCTTTATAACCTATTGAAAACCACTAATGTACTTATTTATTACTTGTGACTAACTTTCTGGACATCTAAGCAGTCATACATGTGAAAAACTCAACAACAACAAAGTTAAAAATCAACATTTACCTACTATCAGATAATCCTGTTTCATATTTGTACTGCTGAATTAGATTATCCAAATTTCTGCATAGCTGTAGTGTCACAGAAATAACCACTCTCTGTAGAACTTTTCCCATGTAAGGCAGAGTAGATGTGATTAAACCAATCCATTGTGGGTGCATCTTACATGCACAGTGTTGATGTAAAGCTCGTATCACTGCGCAGAGAAACATGCCTTGACACGTGATTGGCTGAGCATGCAAGTACTGAAGAGAAGTCATGGGCTGATGGGGACTGATGTGTTCCAGGTCAGACACAACAAAATCAAAACCTGTTTCATTCTCTTCAGGAATAGTCATTACCCGGTGTTCTAGAACAATCAGCCTCTGAAGCACCCTAAGAAGTTGTGACTGGAGCGTGCTACCATTGTCAAATTCATCCTCTGAAAAATTAATAAGGCTGTCCTCTGAAAAACCTTCTTCCACAGCAACCATGTTCTTACCTGCCATTTTTTCACTATGCCATTTCTGTGCACTAAAGATAGATGACAGCAAACAATGAAGAATCACTTTCTGAACTTTGCACTTAGATAACATATCAGAAATAAAACTAGGGAAACCCTTTGCTGAGCTTTCTATTACTTTTGCCAACTCAGTAAACAGAAGCGTCAAAATTTCTATGCTCATCATCTGCATATTTCGATTGCCTATTAAATCTTGTGCAGTAACCTTGACATGAGTTGGGTAATGGCTACGCATGTAATATAAGCAGAGGGAAATAAGAATTTCTATGTACATAGAACTCCGGAAGTTATGATTTGAGTCCACTGGAATGTGACTATAAAAGTCTTTGCCCATAACAGAAATCCGGTGTCTGGCCAACAGATTCTGAAGCAGAGACAACTGAGGAGTATATGCATTATTTACACTAGTGGTTGAAATGGCATTTACAAAAGCAATAGGGTTAGTTTTCAAGATGGCTTTGATCGCAGAGAAAGCATATAGAGTCCTTGATGAATCATACAACTGGAGATACAGGAGTACATGTTGATAGAGAGGATGGATGTTGAAATTGGGAGATTTCCGTGATCCTGGAGAACCCAAGTCACTCTCAATTTCAGAAATTTCTCCCTCTCCACAGCTATACCAGTTCTCTAAATCCAGACCATCACTAAAGAATACACTGGTTTGTTTGAGTTTTTCATTTGAAGTTTTTTTCTTGTCATCATCCTTTTTTCTGGCAAGTTTTACTTTAGGTTTTGCTCCAGGTTGTTTACCTGACTCCTTAACAATTGTTTCTTTCTCTGAGACTTTTTCTGATAATTTTTCTTTAAAGCTGAATTGAATACTACTGTGACTCCTCTGTCTAGATTTGGTTTCTGTGGAAGCAATAGAAGGGTCATGAAGAGTCTGTGTGGCTCCTGAAATACAAGGTGAGGAGCTATTCCTAGACATTCCATTGGCCGTACACTCATGGTCTCCCTCTGCAGACACAGACAGAAACTGAGAACTTTCATTACTCAGCAAAGCCTTCTGACTCTGCTGAGTAGAATGATCTTCATTTTTAATCACGTCTTCACCTGGATCTGTATCAGTGCAATTTGGGGGCATAGTTTCGATTTCTAACTGAGATGTAACTGGTGCAGATTCTGCTTCGAGGCCACTTACAACTTGACATATCAGGTCATACACTACCTGCTGAACATCATCATCTGGGGAGCTTGCCTTTGGCATCTGAGAATCCTCTTGGACATTCACATTTTCAGGATCAACTTCATAACTTAAGTTGTCCCCAGCAGAGGACTGTGAACATCCTGAGTCAGAACTCTGAAGTATTTCTATTTGTTGGTCTGGAAGATCAAAATCAGACACAACCATTGGAATTGTCTCACTGCTGGTACTTAGGAGGGAAAGTCTGTCACTTAATGGATTAACAGTGAGACTGAAGTTCTCTATTTCATCCATTGTAAGTGGCTTTTCACCATTTCCTTTTGATGTGATGAGTTGTACTTGGCTTACTGGTGTATGATAAAAACAGTAAGGAAAGAAAATAAAATTTATTAAAATAACTGAAATGTAGAAATTTAGACTAAACTCAAGACTTTTAACTAGTGTCATTTACTTATATTTTCCTATTAAAATTATATTTTATTTTATCACTACTTTAGATCTTTTAAGTCAGGAATTATGTGACTATTAGAATTTAATAGTTTAAAGATAATTCAGCAATAGAAGCCCTATTATTCAATTCAATTAAACATAAGAGCACATTTAATATAGATAAAATATAAAATTTACCCTATTTTCCCCCAAGGCATCATTTCCACTGTAGATGAAAAGTTTATTTTTCTTCCCTGTGTAATACTTCCCTTTAGTTATCCTGTTTCTAAAAATTCAAATAGTTTAGGATAGTCAAATGTAAAAGTACATAACCTCCTTGATTTTTATAAGATTCAATAAATATTTATGAATTATCCCATATGTGTAAGCCGCTAAACCAGGACAATGAAGGTGGAGAGAAGGATGAGATACCATTGCTCCTCTCTAAAGAGTTTAAAATTAGTAGAGGACCACATATATATCATTCATTTCTGTGCTTTTGTGGGGGGCATATGATAAATATATTGATGGGATTTTTTTTTAGAAAAGGTAAAAGGCTTAGTGCCATACAAGTAGTACAAACCCAATGCTGTCAAATTCAGAGAAAGCATCATGATACTGCAGATAACGTCTGACACTGATCTCAGAGGGGAAGTAAGAATTCAGCAGACAGGTAAAGTGCTAACACAAAGACATTTGGGCAATAAGCAAGGTAGAGCAAGTTCTTAGAAGATTCAGGGAAGCAGTGGAAAGGAAGCTAGAGAGAAGAAACGAGGCTCTGTAGAAACATACTAGAGATGGAGTAGGAGCATAATGGTTTGGCTCCAGCTTCACCACTTACTAGCTGTGGGACTTTGAGAAAGCCACAGCCTTCTAAGCATCAGCAATTTGCTCAATAAAATGCTATTTTCATTATTGACCTAACATGGTTATTTGTCAAGAGACATAAATGAAATATGTGAGAGTCTTTTGTCCCTAAAGTATAACATATACATCTAATATTAGGGGCCCTTACCACTGTATAGAGGGCACCACTTGATAGTTTGTAAAGTGTAGACTTTGTAATAATAGTGAATATTTATGCATGTCACAAACATGACTACATCTAATGGTCATAACAAAGCCTTTAGAGGTGGTTATTATTATTCCCATTTTACAGATGCGGAAAATGACTCATCAAATATAAAATGTGCATTATAGGCTTACTATAAATTCCTAGCAAAGTATATACAGAGAGTCTTGAAGGATCAGGATTGCTAACTAAGTTCTAAAGATATTTCCATCAAAATTGAAGAATGTATCTGACCAGAACTGTGGCTGATTCCTCCTCTGAAAGAGCCAACTAATAAGAGAGATCCACGTCCTCTAAGATGGTCATCAATGAAGTATGACATGGCCCACATGGCACTGTTAGTACATGAGGAGAGGAGAAAATAAGCCCATGGAGAAAATCTCATACCCACTTCTCTTGTTAACCACTGTTTTGTTCACTTCTCACTTTATTTTAATAACTTAATTCTAAATAAAGCCATTCTACTTTCATGTGATATTCACCGCTGTTACAGGCAAAATCCTGCATGAAATGCTTGTCACTCTCCTCTCCTGGATAACAAGGAGCCTTATTCCAATAACGTTCTGCTTGTACACGCTGTACTGAAACCCTCTGCGTTTTTGGATGAAGCAGGAGCAATAGCAACGGTTCCAAAACTCTGGCGATATCATGTCTTTGTAGGACTTGGTTCAGCCAGGCTTGTCCCACAGAGCTAGTAGAACCATCAAGACTGTTAAGGCTATCTAACATGATGAACAGTGACCTAAAACAAAAACCAATAATTAAAACAAAGAACAAAACACCTACTTGAATTGTAACACTCTAATTTTTCTAAAATTAACATTATAATAAATTGTTTCTCATTTTGAATTAACTATTTTGAAGCAGTCCTACATTAAGATAAATTTCGACCACAACATTTTTATAATCTTACTCCCAACAGTCTCAGGAGGTGTAATAAGAAAGAAAAAAAAAACAGCTTTTGTCCTTTTTTTTTAATTATGTTTTTGAAATTTCACAAGCATACATTTTTATAAGATAACTACAAAATAGAAAATAAAATGTATTTAGTCTTATTGTAGCAATATATTCCTCTTCATATCACCAAATACTGAACCTTCTGCAAGTCAACACTACTTCTATGTTAGTCCATGCTCCTGTGCTCCCATTCTTTTCATGAGTCAAACTAAGTGCTCACTTCAAGGAAGACCTTCTGTTGAAGGAAGGAAGGTGTGGTTTAAAATCAGAAAACCCAAACTTAAAATCACCTGTATGGTCTTGGGCAAGTAACTTAACTTCTCCTGGCCTCCATTGCCTCACTTGTAAATTGAGGAAAGGTAGTTGTCAAATTAGAAATGGTTACTGTAAAGTGCAATTTCAATATATTCAATATATCATAGGGGTTCAATAGCAGATCCCTTACCAATGGTAATGCTGGCTGAAAAGCACCAGCTAAAATAATGCTCAGTAGTGCACACATCCAATGTTGAGCTGAGCTTTCAACCATAGTTAGATTTCTGGCCACCTCTCTCTGAGACCTGCTGGTGAGACTATTTTACAATAATATGTGAATCTACCTATATATGGTAGTTCCTTTGAAGTTAATGCAAATCTGATATTTGAGCTATGAGTCACCTAAGTAGTCTAGACCAAAAGTAAAACCACTCTCAGGCAGCTCAAGTTTCTTTGAATTGATGCATAGATTTTTTTTCTTTTTGAGACAGTCTCACTCTGTTGCCTGGGCTAGAGTGCTCAGGCTGGTCTCGAACTTCTGAGCTCAAGCAATCCTCCTGCCTTGGCCTCCCAGAGTGCTAGGATTACAGGCGTGAGGCACCATGCCTGGCTGACGCATAGATTTTTTAAAAGTCTAGTACAGGCAGAAAATTGAGAATAATTGCTTGAGAAACACTTAATACAATCAGCTAATTATCCACAGATTCACTGAATGTGAATATAGAAGGCTGTATCCATAGAACATAAGAAAAAAAAAACCCAAGTAAAATAATTAAAAAAAAAAAATAAAAAATAAAAAAACATAAAAAAGAAGGCTGCATCCATTGTTGTATCCCTGGCACCTAGAATAGTGTCTGGCACAAAGTAGGGACTTGATGAATAGTCATCCAATGAAGGGAAGTGGCACTGGGTAGTCTAAAGCTAAGAAGGGAAATCTGTAGATAAGTAAAAATAGCATGCATTTTAATACACATTTTTTAAAAGTAATTTAAAAATTCTCTTTATAAAATGTGTAAATTGCTATCTTCCAGCTTTGACAAACTACACAATGGATTAAAGAAGAGAGACAACATTAAGATATCTGAATATAAAATCTGAATATAAAATGTAACCAACCTGTCAAAAGAACGTGCAAAAGATGAAGACTTATTTATATGAAGATCCCTTGTTAGATGCCAAAGAACTGCAAACTTTGCATGTGCTTCCATCCTTATTTTCTGAGGAGAAATATGGGAGATTAAATTATTTTATTCTCTCTTCAAAATATTAAATGATTTTAGTAAAATCAAAGTAACTATTTAGGAGTACTGTATTATGTTCAATGTCCACAGTACTCAAATATGCCCTGAAATAAACTTTAATTATATATTTTTATGAATGTAGAAACACAGAAAATACTTAAACATATACAGAAATATTGAACCTAAAGGATCTTACCCTGCCTCATAAATACTTATTACTTAGTTTAGACTTTAGGTAACAGTTTACTAGATTACTGCATAACAGTAGAAGGAAAAAGCTAATTATGTACATATCATGATATTTTGAGTCAAAGAAGCATTTTCTGCCATCATTTTAATGTAAACATTTAGTTGTCAATTGATTTTATTGCACTATATAATTTACTTTTTCTCTCAAAAATGATAAATTAATACCAAATGAGTTTTTCATCACTCATAAAGCTGGTTTATTATACTAAAACATTTAAACAATTAAAAATTATTTACATAAGGAAGATATTAAATGACTTTTGGGATTATTTGGAAAAAGATTAAGCATTAAGATAATGGAAAGAACAATGCAAAAATAAATCATTTGTAAAGACAAGCATTGGGTATTAGACAATGAGCATGTATTAATATAAACCAAGTAGAAATTGTCACATTATCAAAATTTTTATAGTCTTCATCTAGTATTTATGGAATCCTTCAAGCAAAAGCCTCAAGAAACCAGACTACAACTATCTAAATTTCTTGTAATAGGTTAGAGGAGTGCTTATTTTTTCTATGGGCTTTATACGTGCTTTTATGAAGTCTGCATTTGTACATCAACCAATAGAAACATGTAAAAATTAAGTAATGAGAGGTATTTTAATTTTTTTCATGAATGTATATCTTTATTCATAACTTAGAAGTACTTCTTTAAAAATGAAATGATACACAAGTAAAAACAGGCATATAATTTGTTCTGGACTTACATTTAATGTAAAACAAACATTAAGAGATTAAAATACTGGGCTGGGCACAGTGGCTCACGCCTATAATCCTAGCACTCTGGGAGGCTGAGGCAGGCGGATTGCTCGAGGTCAGGAGTTCGAAACTGGCCTGACCAAGAGCGAGACCCTATCTCTACTATAAATAGAAAGAAATTAATTGGCCAACTGATATATACAGAACAAATTAGCCGGGCATGGTGGCACGTGCCTGTAGTCCCAGCTACTCAGGAGGCTGAGGCAGTAGGATTGCTTGAGCCCAGGAGTTTGAGGTTGCTGTGAGCTAGGCTGACACCACGGCACTCACTCTAGCCTGGGCAACAAAGTGAGACTCTGTCTCAAAAATAAATAAATAAAATACATGGCTTTATCTAAAATTTTATTTCTTTACATGCTAAAATTTTATTTCTGAACAATTTTGAAAGAGTGTGTTGGAGCAGAAATAGAATTTTATCATTTTTCTTGGAATAAACTTTTAATTCCTTTCATTTATTCTTTCATTTACCACTTCCTCCTCCGCCAAATGCTTCATTTACTTAACACAATGTGTTTTTGAATATGATTCATTCAAACTCACTAGTATTTTGAGTTTTTAAAAAATAGTGCAATCCACTTCTAAAAGCTCTTCAATAAAATCTTCTAATTATATTAGAAAGCAGCACAGGAAGATCACAGGCTTCATTAAATTACCCTGAAGAGGTAGGTCAATCAGAATGATTGTTCCAGCCTCTTCTCAGGCTGACTTATAACTCAGCCATCTTTGACTTATGTATCACACTTCCTATACATTAGGATATAAAATTCTTATTTTGGATATTTATTATGATGCAAAAATATAATCTCACATATTAACATGCTAAGCTCATAAATGTAATTTATACTTTATTTCATTTCACATATATTGGTTAATGTATCCAGAAGTTCTATAACTGAGGCCACTGATCACTCTTTAAATGACCCAAGAACCTAGATCAGCAACAACTTTAACCCTTTGCACTCAGATGTCGAGTGTGGATAATGTCTAGTGGATGATGAGAAAAAAGCAAGTGAATGCAAAGGGTTAATCATCATTATCCATAACTGGTGTCCTGAGGCAAAAAAAAAATTCATCATTTTTGGATTATGTGATTTTTCATATTACTGACACTTTTATACAGAATTTTCCTCTAGAAAGAGAATATGTTGATTTTAAAGATATTAAGATCATTCTGAATAAAGCTATTAATATACTACCTGTTATTCAGATATAACTGCAATAATTTTCCTAAAGAGTTATCTTAATTTACTTTTTGGTTAATGGGATAGGGGATATGTATATGCACAAGATAAGAGGATTTACCTTATCTTTATGAGTTAACTGCTGACTTATAACATCCTCACAGATGCTAGAAGAAGGAACCAAGTTATGTAGTTGATAAAATAGTTCCACACTCTTCTGGTGGTGCTGAGGTGTTCCATCTCCCAGTTGGTCCCACAATGTCAAAGCTACATGCTATAGAAAAAGATGCAAAAGTAACAGAGTTATAAAACCATAAATGAAATCTTATTTAACAAACATTTCCCATTAAGTACAAACTAATACCTGGTCTGTGACTGTCAGACCTGGAAAATCTTTAATATGCATTATGCCACTGTGATGAGCTTTACAAGTGCAGCTTTCCATCTATTTACTTTCTGGTCACCCAGGCCCTTAGAATCTTTTATAATAGTGCTTTAATGATATTTTATTTATTTTGAGACAGACTCTTACTCTGTCACCTGGGGTAGAGTGCAGTTGTGCCATCATAGCAACCTCAAACTCTTGGGCTGAAGTGATCCTCCCAACTCAGTCTCCCTAGGAGCTAGGACTACAGGTATGTACCATCATGCCTGGCTAAGTTTTTAAAAAAAATTTTGTAGAGATAGGGTCTCACTATGTTGCTCAGGCTGGTCTTGACCTCCTGGCCTCAAGTTACCCTCCTGCCTTGGCTTCCCAAAGTGCTAGATTATAAGCATGAGCCATAGTGCCCAACCAACATCAGACAGACACATACGCACTTTCTGTAGGGCCCAGATAGGAACCCATTTCACTATTTTAGTGATATTTAATGAAGTGATGCTAGAATAAGTTATCCTTAATAGAATGCAAATTTCATATTGAATGTAATTTAATATAATATTTATGGTTATATGTTAAAGTGAAAAGTAATTCATAGTCCAAATATCCAAACTACTAAAACTTTTATAAAGTTGGTAATATGTATTTTAGAGCTACATGTGTTAATATAGCACTTGATTTAGGACAGCATTAATAAAAATGCAACAATCTTCAGGGTTTACCACTACAACATTATAAAAACCAACTCTAATCTAGCAGGAGGAAATATCTAGAGGGGCACAATGACTAGAAATGAGATTTTAAAACTTTTTTAATGTACAGTATAAAGAATCTACCCACTTAAGACACAATACAATCCATATATTTCATATTCTTTTCATGTAGAAGATATCATCTCTACTGTTGTGGTAGAAATCAAAGGCTGCGCATTTTTTTCTGAATGACGTCACACACTACATATGATAGACAATCTGAGGAGTCAGAAAAACTTTTCCTGGAAGTTTTGGAGTGCTGGGGCTTTACTCCATGAAAAGCAAAAGTGTCACAACCACTTAATCCGAAAATAAGCTCGACTATATAAATGAGCTTTCCTCTTTTTTAGCTGAAATTATTTCCTCCATGGCTTCAGTGTACTAATACTTGCCTTTCATTACCCTAAAACTCCCTTATCCTTATCTTTTTTCCTCCTCACAAAATTGGGAACAAAATGGGGAAAACGATATATATCAAGGGTGACATTTTCTATGTGGTATGATATTAAGAGGTGTTTAATTAAGCCTGAGTATCATCTTTAAAAGCACTGTTAAGCAAACTAGGTCAAGTATCATACACGGCAGTGATGATCTTAATCATGTATGCACTTCTTAGAATTTACCTTGAAAAATTCAGTCTTCTCAGCTATATACCTCAGATTTCCTTGAGTAAGGGGAGGTCTAATAACCACGGCAACTCTTCCCTGATTTGGACTTAAGGGTTGTGCAGGCTCCACGCTGTTTATGTTTTCCCCAGTGACCATGGCCACAGACTGTGTCAGTCCCACTAGGTCCATGACTAGTGATATAGCAACACTCTGAACACTGAAATCACTTGCTTGGCTGCAAGCATTCATCAGAGTCTGGAGCCACTGTGGAGGTTGTACATGCTCACAGTCTGAAACAGAAGATGGAAGCAGTCAGAGTTCATCACACTAAATATTTCACACAGACTAAGTTAATTTCAAAAACCAAAGCAACTCTACTCACTTCCTTTGGGCTTTGAGCTGTTAACAAAACCATGGTTTATCACCTAGTCTACAACTTTAAGAAAATAAAGCAGCAAAAAAGAATTTCATAAACATTGTTTTCAATATCCATTTTTCTTATGCCAAGTTATACACTCTATTTTCCTGTCCTGAAAATATATTAACATTTGTATATTAATCAACAAACATTATATACTACTCACTGTACCATGTATATATAAAAATTCAAATATAGGTAAACACGTATGATACTGGTCATAATAAAGGAAACCAGTGAATCTAATGTTACATTATTTTTCTCCAAAGATTTCCTTTTTAGCTTCTAATCACTGGCAATCAAACCATGAAAGAAATCAAACTCACAAAATCTTCAACATATTTATTTCTCCAATAGTGACAGTACTGCATTTAAAAAAAGTTACATTACTGGAACTGATCAATGAATTTAGTAAAGTCTCAGGATACAAAATTAATACACAGAAATCAGAGGCATTCATATACGCCAACAACAATCTAATTGAGAACCAAATCAAAGACTCAATTCCCTTCACAATAGCAACAAAGAAATTAAAGTACCTAGGAATATATTTAACCAAAGAGGTAAAAGACCTCTACAGGGAGAACTATGAAACACTGAGGAAGGAAATAGCAGAGGATGTAAACAGATGGAAATCCATACCATGCTCGTGGATCGGCAGACTCAATATCGTCAAAATGTCTATACTACCCAAACTGATCTACAGATTCAATGCAATACCTATTAAAATCCCATCAGCATTCTTCACAGATATAGAAAAAATAATTTTACGCTTCGTATGGAACCAAAGAAGACCCCGAATATCAAGAGCAATTCTAGGCAACAAAAACAAAATGGGAGGCATTAATATGCCAGATATTAAACTATACTACAAAGCTGTAGTAATTAAAACAATATGGTATTGGCACAAAAACAGGAATATTGACCAGTGGAACAGATGTGAGAATCCTGATATAAAACCATCCTCATATAGCCGTCTCATCTTTGACAAAGCAGACAAAAACATACGCTGGGGAAAAGAATCCCTCTTCAATAAATGGTGCTGGGAAAACTGGATAGCCACCTGTAGAAGGCTAAAACAGGACCCACACCTTTCACCTCTCACAAAAACCAACTCACGCTGGATAACAGACTTAAACCTAAGATATGAAACTATTAGAACTCTAGAGGAAAAAGTTGGAAACACTCTCCTAGACATCGGCCTGGGCAAAGAGTTTATGAAGAAGTCCCCAAAGGCAATCACAGCAGCAACAAAAATAAATAAATGGGACATGATCAAACTACAAAGCTTCTGCACAGCCAAAGAAATAGTCATGAAAGTAAACAGACAACCTACAGAATGGGAGAAAATTTTTGCATCCTATGCATCCGATAAGGGACTGATAACTAGAATATACTTAGAACTCACGAAAATTAGGAAGAAAAAATCAAATAACCCCATTAAAAAGTGGGCAAAGGACTTGAACAGAAATTTTTCTAAAGAAGACAGAAGAATGGCCAACAAACATATGAAGAAATGCTCAACATCTCTAATCATCAGGGAAATGCAAATCAAAACCACAATGAGATATCACTTAACCCCAGTGAGAATGGCCTTTATCAAAAAATCTCCAAACAATAAATGCTGGCGTGGTTGCGGAGAGAGAGGAACACTCCTACACTGCTGGTGGGACTGCAAACTAGTTCAACCTCTGTGGAAAGCAATATGGAGATACCTTAAAGCGATACAAGTGAATCTACCATTTGATCCAGCAATCCCATTGCTGGGCATCTACCCAAATGATCCAGTGACACTCTACAAAAAAGACACCTGCACTCGAATGTTTATAGCAGCACAATTCATAATTGCAAGGCTGTGGAAACAGCCCAAGTGCCCATCAATCAAAGAATGGATTAATAAAATGTGGTATATGTACACCATGGAGTACTATTCAGCTCTAAGAAACAATGGTGATATAGCACACCTTATATTTTCCTGGTTAGAGCTGGAACCCATACTACTAAGTGAAGTATCCCAAGAATGGAAAAACAAGCACCAGATATATTCTCCAGCAAACTGGTATTAACTGAGTAGCACCTAAGTGGACACATAGGTGCTACAGTAATAGGGTATTGGGCAGGTGGGAGGGGGGAGGGGGGCGGGTATATACATACATAGTGAGTGAGATGTGCACCATCTGGGGGATGGTCATGATGGAGACTCAGACTTTTGGGGGGAGGGGGGGAAATGGGCATTTATTGAAACCTTAAAATCTGTACCCCCATAATATGCCAAAATAAAAAAAAAAAAAAAAAAAAGTTACATTAAAACAAGTTTAAAAAGTTAACTGGCAAAAAAAATTCCAGTTTTGGTATCTGAATGCTTCTTTAAAAAATGGTATGCTACAGAATATACTGAAATATAAGTGAAACAGAAACAACCTTACCACTCTCTAATTTTTCTGAACGTAACTCTGATGTATGGCTCCCCTCAGCAATGTAAACTGGGAAACTTGAGCACTCTAGGAAGAGCTGACAGGCAGCAAGGAAGGCTGAAAGGTATTCTTTTGAAGTTTTTTGTTTACTAATATTTCTTTCTTTTACATCTCCTTGTGAATCTCTGTCCCATTTTGAAGTCTCTCCTTGTTCTCGACCAAGATCCCCCTGATGCTCTGTAGCCAAAGCCTGAGAAAGAGAGTTACTCTGAACAACATAGAGGTTGATAAGTCTGGTAAGAAACTGTTGGACATACTCCAAGCAGCACTGCATTGCAGTCTTTTGGGTTTTCTTCCCACTTCGGGTTGCTGTTCCTTGTGTGACTACAGAAGGGGGCTGGATGATGGTTTCTTCAGAGCCCACTGTGGATGCTGTTTCTGTCTCAGAGGATGTGCTACCAATTGGGATGGTAGCTGTCCCCTGTCCCTCACTCAGTTCTCTGTCAATGTCATCAGTTCGGTCTGCCTGATATTGTATAAATTCAGTGAATCCACTCTCTGAGGATCGACTACTTGGTGGATTTTCTCCATCTTCAAACACTTCAGTAGGATTTTCAAGAGAAACTGATGATACCTGGTAGAGATTTAAAAAAAAGTAAAAGGCTAAGTAGATAAATGTATCTATTAGGAATTAGAAATGGCCACCTTCTGAAAGAAGTTTAAGATTGGAAATTCACTATATAATCTATATATTCTGTTGAATCTTAAAGTAGCTCCTATACTGATTCATATGACAATCAATAGGAAATACTGATATGCTTCTAATTAATACATTAATACATATCAATTCACCAAATATTTCTTATTCCTTACATGCATTGCATAAAGTTAGGTTCTTGAGGACAAAAAATAGGTACATATACAAATCTCTAGGATTTATATTCTTGTTTTCAAATGACTAATAATTTATTTACTTTACTTTATGAAATCATTGTCCTAATGTCTAAATGATACAAACAATGAGACATGTAAGGTTTAAAAATGACATTTTAAAAACTAGAAATAATTATCTAATAGATCATCTGTTCAGGGCCACATGAATATGAAATTTTTGTTGAAATGTACAAAGTACTAATTAAATCTTTGCTATTAATTTTACATTCTTTCAGTGAATAGTTACTGAACTTATATCATGTGCCATGATATGTAATAGGAATAAAAGGAATAGTTTATAATCTAGAGAGGGAGATAGTAGACAATTAATTTCAATACAAACAAACAAATGAACCTGTTCCTGGAACAAAGCTGGAATTTATTAGCATTTTCCTCCCTATAATAAGGATAAGTATAATCATCAAGTATATGTTCTGGCTTAGTTTAAATAAACAAAATTTGTTCATATCATGAATTCCTTGGGTACCATGCCAGAGTATAATTTGAATTTGAAAAAAATCATAAAAAGTGATCTGATTAATAGATGAACTAAATGCACTGCTGCCCATTGCTGGGCCTCACCTAATGTTCCCTGCTTCAGTGAATGACACACTATTCCTCAAGCCAGGAACACAGAAACCTAGGGGTCAATCTTGGTATCTTTTCCAACTTTCCTCCCCTTCCCCACATCCATGTCAGTATAGTGCTTAAGGGTGTGGGACTGGGTCAGCTAGGGCTTTGGCAATCACTAGCTATGTGATGCATGGCAAGTTATTTAACCACTTCAAACCTCAGTTTCCTTTTCTGTATAATTAGGATGATAATAATTCCCACATTTTATAGTTGCTATGAGGATTAAGTAACAGTATATATAAAGCATGTGGTACAATGCTTAGTACTTAGTAAACAATAAAGGTTAGTGATCACTCCTTACCCTTTTCAATCTATTACTAAGTCTTTTTGATTTGTCTTCTTTAATACATTGCTAATCTATCCATTTTCTGTCTATCTTCACTGCCCCCATGTTACAAGTTACTACCATCTCTTACCTATACTACTGTATGTTTCCCCACATCCTTTTGTTTCTCAGATCCATACTCTACACTGCAGCCAGAGTAACTTTTCTAATATATAAATCTGACTACCTCACTTGCCTTTTTCCCTTCAGTGCCTTCCCATTGCTCCTAAAATAAAGAATAAAAGCACTAATACAGTGAGCAAGGCCCTGTGCCTCTGCCTAACTCACAGCTGCATCTTTCCTTGTCTACACAGTGCTCCCTTCTGCCTAAGAGTCTTTGCATATGCTCCTTCTTCTGTCAAGTGCTCTCTACTTTTTACCTACCTCCATCCCACAATTCTCAAACATTCTTTCCTTAAGTAAGCCTTCCCTGGCTCCTAGCGAGGTCAGATCACCCCATTTTCCACATTCCTATCACTTGAAATTTTCCTTTATACATTTATCGCAACTGTAATTAAATGCATAATTACTTGTTTAATGTGTGTCTCTTAACTAGAAAGAAAGGGTTGAGAAAGGCAGATACCCAGTGCCTAGTATAGGGTTGGTGTTGATAAAGAGAGGTTTTTTTTTTTTTTTTTTTTTTTTGAGACAGAGTCTCGCTTTGTTGTCCAGGCTAGAGTGAGTGCCGTGGCGTCAGCCTAGCTCACAGCAACCTCAAACTCCTGGGCTTGAGTGATCCTTCTGCCTCAGCCTCCCGAGTAGCTGGGACTACAGGCATGCGCCACCATGCCCGGCTAATTTTTTATATATATATATATCAGTTGGCCAATTAATTTCTTTCTATTTATAGTAGAGACGGGGTCTCGCTCTTGCTCAGGCTGGTTTTGAACTCCTGACCTTGAGCAATCCGCCCGCCTCGGCCTCCCAGAGTGCTAGGATTACAAGCGTGAGCCACCGCGCCCGGCCTTCACTGTGGTTTTAATTTGCATTTCCCTGATGATTAGTAATGTTGAACATTTTTTTCATATGTTTGTTGGCCATTTGTCTATCTTCTTTTGGAAAACTTCTGTTTATGCCTTTTGCCCATTTTTTAATGATGTTAAAAATAGAAAGAAATTATGTTCAGGCATTTGAGTATGGAGATCCAACATACTGATTTTACACAAATGTAGTAGGTGCATAGAGTTAAATTAGGTTTATAATTTTTTAAAGAATCATTGCTTGACTTATACTTTCAAAAAATGTAATACAGAAAACATTCTCAGCTTTTAGATATGATCAATTTTCAAACATTTCAGTGAAGACATTGAACTTCAGTAAAAATATGAAAAAATATATATGTTCTGGGAGCATACAAGATAGAGAAGGGAAAAAACATACTCCAAAATTAATGAAATATTTTAACTTAAAAATGTACATTATAAATTATCCTCCAGTTCATATGAGTGGTTATTCCCATTTACCTTACCTGTAACCATAAATAAGGAACTCCAGATGTTTTCTACATAGTCAATCTACATAGTCAATCTTCTACATAGTCATACTACTGAAAGAATGTTAAGGGCTTTCCTTGTCCTACTCCCACTAATCTCATTCAAATAAAAACCAAAGCTTCAATAGCAGTTAGGACCTATTTTATTTTTATTTCTGTGAAGATCCTAAGAGCATAATTTAAGGAAAACAGTGCAACAAAATGAATTTTCCAACTATAGTAGAAACAATATATACCACAAATAAAGAGCAGGTTGGTAGGAAAATAAGAGAGACTAGTGTATGTAGGATACTCATGGGGCATATTTAAATTCATTAAGGATTGGCAATGTTCATTTCATATATGAAGAACAATACATTTAGATGGACCAAGAAAAAAGTTTTAGGGTTAAAACTGATATTTTGGCTGTCTGGGTGTGGGGGGAAGCAACTAAAAAAAGAAATAAGGGCAATTATACAAACCCAGGGTCTAGGTAATAAATCTGATACTCTAGAAATTTTTAAATTTTCATTTAATGTAATGCCACTGTTCTTAAGTTCAACTTAATTATATAATTCAATTCAATGTTTTTCAGTCACATTTACTAAAATATTTTAATATTATACACTTGAAAGCTTTTAATTTTTCCATGGATGTTTAAGAGGTGTTTAAGTATATTACTAGTGCCAGACATTAAAATTATTATCATGATTTAATTATATCCAACTTCATACAGAAAGTATTAGGCATCTGGATGACTCAGGAGAATAAAAAGATCCTGGATTTCAAGAAGAGCATGTCAAATATTTAGTGTATATGAAAATGACAGCAAAGTTTAGACATACATCTGCTGTCCAATACAACTGTCATAAGCCACATATGGCTACAAAGTACTTGAAATGTGGCTAGTCTGAGGAACTACATTTTTAATTTTATTTAAATCTAAATATAGATAATTTAGTTCTTAGAAAACTTTTAAGTATGTTTGGAACAACTTGTGTCTGTGACTCTAATTTTTCAGGTATAAATTTTGCAATTAAATACAGATTAAATATTTCTGATCAAAATTTAGCATTTGAATGACATGCTGTAAGTACAAAATAAACACTAGATTTTGAAGACTTAGTGCAAAAAAGAATGTAAAATATCTCACTAATATTTTTATAAGACATCAATTTTATATAGATCACATGTTGAAATGATAACATATTGGGTATATCAAGCTGAATAAAATATAATTAAAATTAATTTCATGTGTTTATTTTTTACCTTTTTTAATGTGGCTACCAGAAAATTTAAAATTATATATGTCTTTCACATTATACGTCTATGGGAAAGTGCTGATATAGACAGTTAAAAGCCTATAAAGCCTACAAGATAGTCTACTGCCATAGCACTCAAACCTCAGAAAGATTCACTAATATTTAAATGCTAAAATATAATGATTTTACTTAGAAACTGTTCTGCTTTGAAGAAATATAACTGGGTTAATTCTAAAAATAATAGCTAAAATTACCTTTTTGTCTTCCCATTCTTTGACTGAGTTGTTCTGCCCACCTGGAAAATGCAACACACTTCCAGTGCCAGCAGATAATAGTGGAGGTTGAACCTTGCTAAGGATCTTTGAGCAGAGTCTGAGTGAATCTGTGAGTTCAGACAAGTGTAATGTCTGGAGATGGCTTGTCAGGGCAGAAATCATTCTGAGCAACAACTGAGGCAAGTGTTCTGTCTGGATTTCAATATAAGTCTCCTGAAAATATAAGTGAAATGAAAAAATTTTAAACAATGTATGTCCCCAAAGTTACATATTTCACTTATTTTTTAATCTACACAAATGAGACAATACTTTTTGCTCATCTTTAATGTTTTATATGTAATCATGCTCTTCATTAATATTATATAACCATTTTATTATTGAATTATACAATTTCTATTCCCAAATTCTCAATTTAAGTGCTTCAAAAGCATATATTATAAAATAACCCATTTTATCTGCCATGTTATTAAAATTATAATATAATAAAAGTGAATAGAATCAGTTAAGAACAAAACAGGCTGAATGTCATACCTGACACAGCACCCTCATACTTCTAGTAGGCTTCAAAATGAGAAAGCAAAGAATTGAGGAGAGAAAACAGAAGGGGAAAAGATTTCCAACAGTCTTCATTTAATAGAAAGAATCATTAATGAATATCAATGCAGCGTTAGACCACTAAACAGTTAAGATTTTATAACATGCAATTATGAAGTATATTCCATGTATTTTATATACATACATATATGTCAGAGGACAATACACTCAGAAAATTATATGAGAAAAAGCTATTCCAAAGGGAAAAATCAAATTAATTTTAAAGATGAAATTTATTTGGAGATGAGGTTTGCCTCCAGCATGAAATATTTGAACTATGTTATTAGATTTCCTTATTTTTTTTTTTCACCAAGGAGGTCTTACCAAAGAAACTATATCCAACAAAAAATCCACCAGTAAGCAGAAATTGGTCAGCTGTAACTCAGATGACTCACTACTATCTCCAGGCCCAATCTGAAGTCTGGCATGCAGTGTCCTCCTAAAAGGGAAAATCACTTTATCAAGTATTCTATCAAGTTATGTAAATACATGTGACAACATCATTGTCTTCCTAATGAGAGCCAAATAAACATTGGGTCACACACGGTAATGTTCTTGTGATTACACATTCCTTTTCTCCCAGGTATGTTTCCTGAGTGAGGAAAATGGAATGTGTACCTCTGTGAAAAATTCTCAAACCAAGATTCCTAGGACCTCTCCTCCCATACTACACTTCCAAGGGTTCTGAAGGACATATCTCACTTTTTTTTTTTTTTTGAGACAGAGTCTCGCTTTGTTGTCCAGGCTAGAGTGAGTGCCGTGGCGTCAGCCTAGCTCACAGCAACCTCAAACTCCTGGGCTCGAGCGATCCTTCTGCCTCAGCCTCCCGAGTAGCTGGGACTACAGGCATGCGCCACCATGCCCGGCTAATTTTATATATATATATCAGTTGGCCAATTAATTTCTTTCTATTTATAGTAGAGACGGGGGTCTCGCTCTTGCTCAGGCTGGTTTTGAACTCCTGACCTTGAGCAATCCGCCCGTCTCCGCCTCCCAGAGAGCTAGGATTACAGGCGTGAGCCACCGCGCCCGGCCCATATCTCACTTTTTGAGACATATTTCCCATTGATCCCACTACAGATGTCACCTTCTAGTTAAAATGAATTATTTGTTACTCGATTTCTAACCTTAGGGTCTTTAAAGAAAGACCCATTTGTCCTCCTGAACTACTGTTCTTCCCCAATCTCATTCTTTCATATTCAGAATTCCTCTACCTTCAAGGTCTGAGATCAAATGTTACCTCCTCCAAGAAGCTTCTTTTGATCCAAGCAGTAGAGATCATTTCTCCAATAAATATTCAAATTAAGTCATATTAATTCTATATGACAATATATTGCCCTATACTCTGAAGACACAAAGTAAGAAAATGATATAGTCCTTGCCCAACAAGAAACATAAGCATGTAGACAAATAAATGCAACAATGTGATAGTGTGAGAGAAGTTGATTCTGATAAGAAATTTGAGGAAGGGAGGAAGTCAAGAAGGGTACTGAAAGGTGGATTACATTGGTATAGGGGGAAGAATACTTTAGAAAGAATAGTATAAATGAAGGCACAACAGTATGAAAATTAATATGTGTTCAGGTTAAAGAAGTGTGGATGTGTATGTGGGGGCGTGTGTGTGTTTATGAATGTAGATGAAAACCCAGGGTAGAGCCAGGTGGTAAAAAGACACTTATAATTCCTCTGCATTCCTATATTTTAATCTATTAAAGCATTTATAATTTTAAATTTAATACTAGGAATATACATGTGCATGTCTTACTTGTTCCCACTATAAGGTCTTTGAAGACAGGGACTATCTGCATAGCACAGTGTTTTTCAGCTGGGTGCTCAACATCTGCTGAATGAGTAAGCAAACAACTTTCTAAATCATTAAAGGGATTAATGTATAGCAGCAACATTTAAATTTTTTATTAAAAGACTTCTAATCCTGAGATCATACATGTTTACTTTTTAACTACATGCTCCTTAGGATTGAGATGTTAATTTTTTTTTTTTTTTTTTTTTTTGAGACAGTGTCTCACCCTTGCCCTGGCTAGAGTGTCGTGGCATCACCCTAGCTCACAGCAACCTGAAACTCCTAGGCTCAAGCAATCCTTCTGCCTCAGCCTCCCGAGTAGCTGGGACTACAAGCACATACCATCATGCTGGGCTAATTTTTTTCTATATATTTTTAGTTGTCCAGCTAATTTCTTTCTATTTTTTAGTAAAGTCTTGCTTTTGCTCAGGCTGGTCTCAAACTCCTGAGCTCAAACGATCCGCCCACCTCGGCCTCCCAGAGTGCTAGGATTACAAGCATGAGCCACTGCGTCTGGCCCCGTTAATCTTGTTCTAAGAGAATTTGGTTTAGAATCCATACAGATTCCAGTCAGATTGACTAGCATCCTAGGGTTGTAAGATCATTTTTTAGGCTGTATTTCCTACATGGTAGACAGCTTTTATCACTCATCAGTGACAACATGGGCTGGTTCTAATGGCTTTAGAAACACAAAAGTGACCAGGAAGTTTTTTGTTAATCAAAGAGGGAATACTTCTGAAAAAGTGTGTAAGGTAGCAGCCACAAATTTGCTATCTTCTCTACAACAAAGAAAAACTGGGTTATTGTAGACTGGAGAAGAAAAACCTTTCTTCTAGAATAACCCATCTCTAAACTCCTTTCCAATTCTAAGATTATATGATCAATGACTTTATATCCTAGAAGAAGAAACAAGGTAGAATCAGATTATGGCTAGTAAATAAGTAATAATTGTCAGCAGTAGTAGAATGTGTAAAAGAACATGCTTTTCATTAGATTCAACAACTTAAAATCAAAGGTTAGCTTTGGATGTTGTTAAATTAAAATGAATGAAAAAAGAACATACCTACAACATTCTTCAAACCAACGTGCAACGTAATCCCACATATAATAAGGCTCAAAGGAATTAAAGAGAAGGTTGGCAGTTTTAATCAGCTCTGCTGTTTTCTTATTTTCCCTTAACTTACTAAAAAAAAAGAAAGAAAAAGAAAAACTAAAATATTAACATTTTTTTTTCAAATTTAAGTGCAATATTATTAGGGCAGTATATACTCCTAGGTAGTTGCTAGAAAACATGCCAGTTAGAATATTACAACAAATAATTTTTATCTACTGCTACTGTCCTATTACTTTGTATGTATTTTTTGAAATTTGAGTTTTCATAACTCTAATGTGTGATCAAGACCAGATATATCAAGACCAGAAATTAGCCTTGTATAATTTCTGAATAAAAAACACAAAAGAACAGGAAGTTATTATAATTTTGAGTATGGGACTGTTAGTTTGGCATCAAATTCTTTTGTTTCCCTTGGCACATGTAAACTGAGCAGTGATTTGATTTTGACAGCCTTGATTCTGAAGAATTTTGTTTACTTTCCTGTGCTGTTCAGGATTTTCTTAAGAAAGGTTAAGTTTATTTTGACCAGTTTCAATCAAATTATTATTCTTAACTGGAAAAACAACAACAAAAAAAGACTACTACTCTATGTAGTCATTATTACTGAAATTCCATCAGGGAAAAATAACTTTTGTTACTTCAAGTGGCAATCCTTTAACCTATTTTCTCCTCTCATCCTAACAATTAAAACAATTGTCTTTATATAGTCAATACAACTAGTATGCAAAATAGACTAATTAAATACTCTATGGGTAAAAAAATTATCAGGCTGCTTACATAATGAAAAAGAGTACCAGATTACTTACTATTAACTTCTTTAATAAAAAATAATGGATTATATCATCAAAAGTCAAAAACTGTCTTAAAACATTTTAATATAGAGATAAAAGTATGTTTTAGGAAAGCCCAGCAGATCTCCAAAGTTTCACCAAGGAGACATCAATGAAATGCAAACCATGTAAAAAAAATTATAGTCTTGGAAGCTTTGTCATACTGTAATGAAAGATGATACTGGAAAAGAGGTGATTTGCTTAACATGAAGAAAGGAAAAAGATTTTGTCAGCATCTATCAATCACTGACTTAGAGAATACAGGACATGCTAATGCTACATAACTTGTCCCAGACATTTGAAATATGTATGCATGTACCTTAAAGAAGAAATAACTTAAAAAAAAAAGGCCACCTAGTGATGTTCATTCTCTGTGTTCATCTTTTTCTGATCTGTGATTTGGTCTCCTGAGTATGTCAAGTCACTGAGGCGCACTACCCCACGCAAACAAACAACGGGAGTTGTACCAAGCAAGATAACTCCTATTGTTATTAATAATTGACATGTGGCAGTCTCCTAGGAGTTTGGTGAATGTAAATAAATTTCATGAAGACTGTATCTTCACATTAGCTGCTAAAACTTAATTTTCTAAACTGATGAAATTAAGAACTAACCCTGGAATGTGGTGGTTCTGCCATCATGCTGTTAATTGCTTGTTTGAAAGATCACTGCAGATCACTATTAATTATACTTCATATTACAAAAATACAGTGATATTTTAAATCAATTTTACATAGAACACAAACTTTATAGAGGATTCCCCAGTTAGTTATTACTCATACTTTAAGTTATATTAAGTGAATATGAATAGTGTGTATTTATTTTATGACTATTCATAAATGAGAACATCTTTATGTTATGCTTAATTTTTTGGTAATCTACCTGCTTAACTGAGCATGATCCTTACTGAAGGGTGGGTCCATCTGAAGATCCAATTCTGCTTTGCATTGAGAATATAATGTTCTAAACACTTCAATCAGGACATCTTCCAGAATTACAGGACCTAAAATTAATATACGAATTAAAGACAGTAATTAATTAGCACTCAAAGTTATAATCATCTGAAAATTGGTCCAATTAAAGGGTTCTTTAAAATGAAGTATTTTTGAAAAATAATATTTCTCAGAAGCTAAACTAAACTTCACATTTTGAGATGCTAATATAAAATAGTAAATAACTGAACAAATGTTTATTTAAAGTGTAGGTTGACATTTAGAAATTATGGAATCAGGGAAATTGGTTTTGCCAGTTAATGGCTCTGTTACCTTGGACAAGTTATTTAACTTCTTTGACCTTAAGTTTCCTATAGAGAATGAAAACAATACTATCAAACTTACAGGACTGTTTTAAGGGTTAGGAAAAATATTTGTAAGGTGGGTAGCACAGTCTCTAGAATATAATGAGTATTCAATAAATGCTACTTGTGTTACTACTATTGTTAATTTATATAATATTAAAATGCATAAGGCTAAATTTTACTGCTATTACAGATGCCAATTTTCTTAAAAAAAATTGAGCTTCATCTATTATCATATAATAGCTGAAAAAAATCCACAAAGCTATTGATATAACTCAAGTTATTTTTATATTTTAAAGTTTTCATTTTTATTTTAAGAAATGGTGAGAAGACATGCATATTTGAGATTCTTTTTTTGTTGTTGTTGTTCTTTTATTTCCTTTTTTTTAAGATAGTGTCTTGCACTGTTGCCCAGACTGGAGTGCAGTGATATAATCTTACCTCACTGGATCCCTGAACTCCTGGGCTCAAGCAATCCTCCTACCTCAGCCTCTTGAGTAGCTGGGATTACAGCTGCACATCATGATGCCCAGCTAATTTATATATATATTTTTTAGAGATGGGGTCTTGTTATGTTGCTCAGGCTGGTCTCAAACTCCCAGCCTGAAGTGACTCCTGCCTTGGCCTCCCTAAGTGCTAGGATTACAGGCCCAAGCTACTGTGGCTGTCAAGACATGCATATTTGCTAAAACATCTGCAAATAATTTGAAAAAATTATATACTTTACGGTTTTATTTTACTGTTGCTAATATTTATGTTTTTTTCTTAATTTATGTCTCAGGTGCCATAATTAACTTCCCAACAGATCTAATATATAACAAATATACAATGAAGAAAGCAAAAACAAACAGAATAAAGGGAATGTTAGGAAGAAAGTTGAAGGTTTAACCCAAATATTTTTGCTCAATTCCTTGAATTCTGTGAACTATAAATTAGTTATGACAGATCGTAAGTATTTCAATTTTAATAACATAATCAGGATTAAGAGAAGTTTAGACAGCATCTTTAAAATGACTCTTCTGCTGCATACACAGCACAGGGTACATACACAATAACATACCAGTTGGATCAACACTTGTAAATTCTTAATTTTGAATAGTAAACTTTTAGGTAAGAAATTGTTTGGAACTTGAATTTAAAGGCCACCTCAAAATCTAACAATTTTCCTAATGACTCTTATTTTTTATTATGAAACAACACAAAAGAACCATATGTGACTTTATACCTTCGGACAGTAATATTACCTAGCTCAGGTTTGTCCAGTAAACTGATTAAAATACGAAAAGGTTTTAGATCCTGCGTTAGAGTGCTCTCTTCTCCAAATCCATTCACTTGTAAGATTCCCACCATTGCCTTTAAAAAAAAAAGGTACATTAGTCATTTAAGTAAACTGAAAGATTTTTTTTTTCCTTAAGAAAAATATTTTAAAATATAACCATATATAATGGAGATGTACATCCTCTACTGCTTTTCTGAAGCTCTTTCACCAAGGTTGGTTCTTCCTCTGCTAGGAAAAAATGTTATATTCTTCTGTCTTGAGAGAAGAAAAAAGTACTTAAATTTTCTCTAGAATAACAGTGGAAGAGTCAAAGAAAATTGAGAAAAGTATATTCATGAGTTGATTGTTTGCCTTAAAGATGAAACACTTCTATTTATTAAGATCAACTCCAAACTAGCATCTGCTATTATGCAATTATTTTCCCACTAGTGACTCAAAACTAACTATATTCATATAACCTCACTCATTTAAAAATGCTTCAGATGCCATGTATTTTCATTTATTTTATTTAACAATATCTTGAATATATAATTGAAATAATATTTTAAAATAGTATGAAATAAACCTATAGGTCATTTTAACATTTCCTTTACAATAGCAGTTTCACCACACTTAGATACCAGTTGCACCACAAATTTCCCTGGAGCCTCATAGGAAATAACACAGGTTCTAAACTATTTGTGGAAAAGCTCCAACTTTCAGAGGGCAGACAGGTAAGAAGATGCAACTATGTTTTAATAAAGTCATGAAAACAACAAAGAGAAAAAAGAAACTCTGGCCTTATATGGTAGCATAGCTTATGATTATCATTTTATTGTAGTCATTTGCTTGTTATAGTCATACTTAGGAAGTTTGAGAGTCTTGTCTCCATCCCTTCAACTGTGAATTCAATTAAGGCAGGACTTTGTCTTATACTTTTTCAGTAATTCTAGTGTTAAGTAGCCAAAGAATAAAGAAGGTATTCATTACCTGGACCAACAATTCTTTTGAAAAGGTAGTGAAATAGTAAGTGGCATGTTCTTCAGGATTACTGTGTCTTGTGCTTCTGGGTCCTATGATAGCACCATTGTTATCAAAACCTCCATGGAAACAAATAGCAAAATGAATTAAAATGGAATTCTCAAAACTGTTTTTCACTAAATACCAAATATCTCCAAAACAAATATCTCAAAAACAGCACTAAACACTTACCAATTAGTAGCCCATTCAATGTCAGCAAGAGAGATCATTTTAGATAGTTTAATAAAGGGAAACCAATTCAATATGCAAGTATCATAGTATTCTTCCAGAATTACCCTGTTGTTTTGTTGTTGTTTCTCCAATCTTACTAACAGTGAAATAACGGAAGACTCGGAACATCCAAGGTAAATTATAGTGTATCCTCTCACTATAGGCAGTAGGGAATTGTGAAAACCGGCCAAATACAAAAAGTATGGAAGATCAAAGTGTATAAAATGCTTTACTGCCTGAGTGGAAGGCTGGCACCATGTGTGACACTGGTACTAGACCCGATTCCTTTGATGACTTCAAAGTTCTGGACAGTATGGTGTTTTTTTTTTTCTTTTTTTTTGGTAGTCACACAAGATCCTCATGTCTAATTTTTTTTTCTTTTTTTTTTTGACAGTATGGTGTTATCTTGATTATTATTTTATTTTTGTCTACTACCTTATAGTATAACCACCTCAATTTATACGGGGAAAAAAGTCTTGTCAAAAGGAACATACCTTTATGGATTCAGATAGACTCAATTAAGAAGTTTCTGAAATTTCTTCATATAATACACAATACTATTATCTTTTCATTGTTCATTTACATAAAAACTTTTAGTTTTTTCATTTAGGACATATACACAACTTGATATTCAGGTATGGTAAATCTCCCTCCATCTCTTCCCAACTATGACCACACACATCAAATACCTACCAAGAAGCCATGCATAAAGTCTTCGGTTCAGGGACATATCCCTCCTTAATACTACATGAAGGGCTGCTGACAAGATCCTAATCATATCTGGTCGAGTGGCCTAAAAAAGTTAAGAATGTATATTGTACTTAATCACATAAAAAGCATACTGTTTTTTTCTTCTTTAAAAAATAATGCCTTGTCATATGCTCAGACATTAAGGTATATAAGGTACATTCATATATTATTATTTCATTTGATCTTTCAAACATAGGAATTACATTTTACAGATTAGGAAACAGTAAGGAAGGTAATGTGGCTATTTAGTTGCATAGCTGAAATTATAACTGAAGTATTTTAACTTTCAGTTTAAATTTCTTTATCCTATCCAATAAAAATGAAATCTGACACAAAACAAAGACAATGGAACAAGATGGGATAGGTTTAAGAAAATCATATGCTATTAATCTCTCACATGTGTAGTGTTGTCAAGTGACTATAAACTCCTTAGAAGGTCACTACCTTCATCAATTCCAGGTCTTTCATTTCCTCTTTTAAAAAATTTTTATCTTCTAGTATTTCAATGTATTTAAAAATACAGAAAAAAATATAATACACCCCTTTTGTAGCAATCATTCAGCTTTCACAAATCTTAATGTTTTTCATTTTGTTCTGGATCTTTTAAAGATGAATCATTCTTTTTTTTCCTGCCTCTTTCCCAGTAGTCTTAATTAGATATTTAAACATTGATTAAAGGAGACTGTGTTTCAGCTAAAAGAGGTAAAGTTTTTTTTTTAAAAAAAGGGGAAGGCAACTAATTTGCTGTTAATCTTAAGAATATTACTAATCACTTTAGAATATAATCTTGGAATCTGAGAATTAAAACATCACTTAGAAATTGACTAGTTTAACAACCCCTCTATAAAAAATAACGGACCTGAGCCTCAAGGGGCCTAAGAGCTTAATCAAATTCAAATGCCTGGTTAGTGCCCCAGCTGGATGAAGAACTGATCTCTCCTTAGTAATAGACCAGTGAACTTTTTACTACACTATGCTTCTTGATAGAATTAGAAAGGATTCACCTAGCTCATTTGTTTAAAAAAGAAACTTCAGGCCGGGCTCGGTGGCTCAAGCCTGTAATCCTAGCACTCTGGGAGGCCTAGGCGGGCGGATTGCTCGAGGTCAAGAGTTCGAAACCAGCCTGAGCAAGAGCAAGACCCCGTCTCTACTATAAATAGAAAGAAATTAATTGGCCAACTAATATATATATATAAAATTAGCCGGGTGTGGTGGCGCATGCCTTTAGTCCCAGCTACTCGGGAGGCTGAGGCAGCAGGATTGCTTGAGCCCAGGAGTTTGAGGTTGCTGTGAGCTAGGCTGACGCCACGGCACTCACTCTAGCCTCCTGTGCAACAAAGCGAGACTCTGTCTCAAAAAAAAAAACAAAAAAACAAAAAAAAAAACTTCAGAGAAATAACTGAGATGTTACACAACACAGATCAACAACAGCAACTTATGGGCACGCCTTTAAAATACAGATGTCTTTTATTAATCTATGAAATTCTCAAAAGTGTGGTTCCCGGATTGCTGGGTATGTCTAAGACTCTTTCAAGAGCCACAAAGTAAAAACTAGCTATTCATATTCATAACAAATAAAAAATATGCATATTCATAACAACACCAAAATGTTATTTGCTTTATTTTTTCTTTCGACAATTTTTTTCTTTCTTTTGACATTTATATTCATCATGCAACAGTAGATAAAAATGCTGGCACCTTAGCATGAAAAGAGGCACTATAGCAGTGGCACCATCTGTACTTGTATTCATTGTATTTTTTACTGTCATGTACTTGCATTAAAATAAAAAAAGAAGAAAAAAGCCAGTTTCACTTAAGAATGTTGATTAAAAAACAAAAATTTGTTTTATTAAATACTGACCCTTGGATATGTCTTTTCATAATATTCTGTGTAATAAAATGAGAAGTACAATTAAAGCACTTCTAACTTTTACTTAAGTATGATGGTTATCTCAAGGAAAAGAATGTGTGCAACTATCTGAGTTGTGAGCTGAACTACCAGCTTTAGAATTAGAAACAGTAATGGTGAGAAATATATTAGAATTAGAGGAATATTAGAATTGGGTGTGTACTTAAAAACACATTAAACATAGCTATTGTTTTCATAATATAGATTATAGAAGGTAAGGATTGAGAAAATTTTGACTAATACACAGAGAAGGTAGAGTAAGAAAGTATTAAAGAAAGGACAGGCTGATAAAATAATGAAGAACACTGATATAGTACAATTACAAATTAAGTTCTCAATTTCAGCTTACTATGATTTAAGTCCTCAGATCCTGTTGAGGAACTTAGCAGCTGAGGGACTAATAATGTTGAATGTTTAGAAGAGAAGAATGCAATGGGAAAGTTCAAGAGCAAAGGTCAATACATTTTTTTTTGATAAGGATCCAGACAGTATGTATTTTAGGCATTTGGACTACATACCTTTCTAAGGCATGATCTTCTTTGTGTTCTTTTATAAACCTTTAAAAAACCAAATATCATTCTTATGTGTGTTTGGTCACCTCTATACAAGAACACTGCTAAATTTAGACTATGCTGAGATATTCCAGCAGGTGTTTCTGTGAAGAGCCAGAGGGCAGAATAAAAGCCTTTGGTTTAAGGGTGAAAGTCTTAAAATAGAAACTGGGGGTGGTTTATATCCCAAATAGTGACAGTATAGGCAATGAAGTATAAAATTCTTGAATTATTAATAATTCAATTTCAAGTTGAATATAAGAAAAATTTAAGTAGCTTAATAAAGAAAAAAACGAATAAAGTAATACAGAAAAATTGGCCAATATTAATGAGAATGCACTACAATTATATACTAATCACAGTTCTTACAAAAACTTCAAATAATCTTTTCTGCTACTGCTTTTAGCAATAAACTTATTTTCCAAGGGAGATATTCTCTACTATATCTTATTACTTTTGTTAGGTATGTCGTTCCAGCATTTTGAATGCTTATGCACTAAAAGAATTTAGATTACTTCTTTTAAAATAAGGACACTGATTAAATTAAGTTCTGGGAATGAAATGCCTCATTTATGATATGTCAAATTAGTTGCTTTTATTTGTAATAAAAGAATGTCACAATGACTAAATATATGGCTCCTAAAGTACAGACAACTTTGCTAAGGGTCTAGCATTCATCTCAAAATCACAAAAGCAAGAAAAGGTAATATCAGGACAGATAGATCATGGCTGGATAGAAGACCTGAGTCTCAAAGTCTTGGCATATTCAGAGTTAGCAATTAATGAGTACATCTTGCTATTTATAGGTTAGAACTTTTACAAACTATGAAATAATATACTTCAATTACCATATTCTTATTAAATCAGTGAAACAAATTCCACTCCTTAAAAAGGAATTTGTTTTGTGTGTTTTCATTTATAAAACAAAAGAATCCAACATACATGCCTTTAAAAAATAACTATACACCATGAATCTATAGTTTTTCAAGAATGCTTTATATTAATACCAATATTAATGTTTTACCTGACTCATGTGGAATGGAAAACAAAACAGTATGAGGTCCAATGTGCTTCTCTGTACAAGTACACTTGAGTCTTGCACTGAAGTGCTTACTGCTTCTACCTGAAATAAGAGAGTCTTTAACATTTATTGTCTATTAGGTTGGAAAAGATTTGTCATGAAAATCTAACAACTCATTTTCTCTAATAAAAGCTTCTGAGGAGCTTATCAACAATTAAAGGTATTTACATTATTTTGAGTAGGTAATACACCATGATGATTCAGAAATTAGGGAGTACAAAAGGGTATACAGCAAAATCATTCTGTTCCATTTCTGTTTTCCAACCACCTAATTTCCCTTTTGTAGGTAACCAGTGTTACTAGTATTTTCTGTAAATACAAGTACACAAAATACATTCATATATCCCAAACCCCACCTTTTTCATTTAACAATATATTTTGGAGAATTTTTCTTATCATTATACAAAGAGCTTCATTATTTTTTATGGCCAAAGAAGTATTGCATTAAATGAACCCTAATATCACTTTAAAAGGCTCCTAATCATTATTTTTATAAATAATGCTGTAATATACTTACATAACATTCAAGTACACCTGTAAGATAAATCCATCACAGTACAATTGCCAAACCTCAGGGTAGATACAGTTATAATTTAAACAGTGCAATGCTGTCTATTAAGGTTATATCATTTTATATTCCTACCAGCTATGCATGACAATTTCTGTTTCTCCATATGCTAAGCAATACATTTTTTATTTTTGCCCATCTAACATATGAAAACTGGTTTGGTATAGTATAAATTTTATTTCTCTTATTACAAATAATGTTGAACATCTTTTCATGTTTGAGCTATTTTTATTTCCTTTAAATTATCTGTTCAAATCCATTTTCTATTTGATTTTTCATATTTACTTGTTTATAGCAGCTCTTTGAATAGCAGTAAGAGTAGTCCTTTGACTGTGATGTATTGCAAATATTTATCCAAGTATATTATTTGTTTAAATAAATTTTTAAAAAATTTCAAAACTTCCATTAACTTATTAAAAAGAAATGTAACAATATATTTCAATTCTTTTCTTTTTTTTTTCTTATTCACCGTGACAGACATGTAACAATATATTTTTAAATACGAATAAAATAGTATATATAGCCATTTTGGAATAGAGTTTGGCAGTTTTTTATAAACTTAAAATACATTAGAAGAAAATAGAGTACATCTCTAGGACCTTAAATTAGACAATGGCTTCTTAAATATAACACTAAAAGCATGGGCAGCAAAAGAAAAAAAAAATAGATGAATTGAACTTGATCAAAAGTAAAACTTTTTTGCTTCAAAGGACATTATCATGAAAATGAGAAGACAATCCACACACAGAATGAGGGAAAATATTTTCAAATCATATATATGATAAGGGTTTAGTTATCTAGAATATGTAAGGAACTCCTACACCTCAACAACAGAAACAAAATCCAGTTTTTAAAATTGGCAGAGGATTTGAACATTTATCCAAAGAAGATATACAGATGGCCAATAATGACAAGATGCTCAACATCATTAGTCATTAGGGAAATGTAAACCAAAACCACAATGAGATAATACTTCACACCCAGTGCGGTTACTATAATAAAAAAAGACAGTAACAAGTATTGACAAGGATATGGAGAAATTGAAACCCTTATATAGAGCTGATGGGAAGTGAAGATTGGAGCAGCCACTTTGAAAAACAGTTTGCCAGTTATTAAAAAAGTTAAGCAAAGAATTGTCAGAAGACCCTGAAATTCCACTACTAGGTACACAGCCAAAAGAAACAAAAATATATGTCCATACAAAACTTGTACATAAATGTTTAGTAGAGGACTAATTCATAATACTCCCAAAACAGAAGTAACCCAATTATCCATCAACTGATGAATAAAATGTGGTATATCCATACTATGGAATATTATTCATCCATAATAAGGAATGAAGTACTAACACATGCTACAACATGAATACATTTTGAAAATATTATAGTAAATGAAAAAAGCCATCCACAAAAGACCACATACTGTATGATTCCATTTATATGAAATGGTCTGAATAAGCAAATCCACAGAAACCAAGAGGTAGGAGGGAGGGGAAAATGGCGTGTGATTAATGGATACAGGTTTTTTTTTTACGGAGGGTGATGAAAATGTTCTGGAATTAGATAATGGTGATAGTTGTACAACTTTCTAAATGTACTAAATACCATTGCATTGTACAACTAAACAGGGTAATTTTTATGGTATTTGAATTATACCTCAATAAACCTGTTTTTGAAAAATGTTAAACATACATATACAATATGCCCCAGTAATCCCATTCCTAGTATATTCCCAAGAAACAAGACGTACGTCTACACAAACATCTATATGCAAATACTTATAATAGCTTTGTTCACAATTGTCATAAATGTGAAACAACTCAAATGTCTATCAGCTGGTGAAAGAGTAAATAAACTGTGGTACATTCATACAATAGATTACTATGTAGCAAACTATGTAGCAATATAAAGGACCAAGCTACTGATACACACAAAAGCATGGATGTATCTCAAATATGTTAGTGAAAGAAACCAGATTTAAAGGCTACATACAGTATGATTCCATTTATAGAACTTTCCAGAAAAAGCAAAACTGTAGAAACAAAAAACAGATCAGCATTTCTATGGGGCTGGGAGTGTAGAGGGAGGAGAGTGACTACAAAGGAGCACAGAGAACTTTTTGGGGTAATGCAAATGTTCTGTATCTTGACTGTAGTAGTGGCTACATGACTGCATGTGCTTGTCAAAATTCATACAATTGTACAATGTAAGAAGGATTAATTTCAGTGTATATAAATTATACTTCAATAAATCTACATAAAAATATAAGTAATGTTATAATCATATAGGGGGAAAGTAAAGAATAATCAAATTTTTAAAACTTTGCAATGATCCTCAAGAGTTTCTTTTTTTAATTTGTATTCTTATCAAATAATTTAATATATTTTCATTCTTTCTTTGTGGGTTTTTTTTTTTTGAGACAGAGTCTTGCTCTGTTGTCTGGGCTAGAGTGCTGTGGTGTCAGCCTAGCTCAGAGCAACCTCAAATTCCTGGGTTCAAGTGATGTTCCTGCCTCAGCCTCCTGAGTAGCTGGGACTATAGGCACATGCCACCACATCCAACTAATTTTTTTTCTATTTTTAGTAGAGACTGGGTCTCACTCTTGCTCAAGAAATTTTCCCACCTTGGCTTCCCAGAGTGCTAGGATTACAGGCATGAGCCATCACGCCTGCCTACCCTTAAGAGTTTGTTGTTTTTACTCTTTGCTCATTTTAAGAGTATGGCACTCTATAGAGATAAAAGATTTCCTTCTGTTCTTGATCTTGAAATTGAAAAGAAAAGTATTCTATAAAAGTAAGCAACCAATGTGATTTTTTTCCTACTATCTTTGACTCTCTGTTTTAATAGTACATCCTCTTGTACAAATTCCATACAGAATCTGGCTTTATCACTTTATCTAAAATCCATCTATCTTATAATAAAAGCTATGACTAAAAAGAAGGTCCCCTTTGAAATATTATAAAGAATGTGGCTATGTTAAGTGCTCTGATCAATCAGCAAGATGTTAATAATAAAAACCATTTATTTGCTTGAATAATAGATAATGGAGATAATAAATAACAGATATATATAACAATCTCTTTTTTATGTAAAAATTAAGCTTTTGAAAACAATAATTATTATTTGGGCCTTTAATTTTCCTTAATGAAAAATGTAAGCTCCATGAAAATAGGAATTTTGTTTACAGTATGATCTGTCTGGAATAGTGCCTGACTCTAAAGAAATTTTTGTGAAATGAGCAACCATACATTCAGACCTACCATTAGCTCAATATCACTGCCAATTATATAAAGTTGATCTTCCATAGAAAGCTTCCTGTTCAAATGGGCGAGAACATACGTGATTCCAGGTAAACGCACGGCAGGACTGGTGAGAAGACTACCCCACAGGGCACCGTAGAATGCTGACTGGTCCACTGCAGCAGCCACCTTTTCCAACAATGTGTTTGTTCTGAGGTATAAAGTAAAGTGGTTTAAGAAGGGAAACATTTAGTTTCACATTTTAAAAAATAAATCGTTAATCTTTTTCTAAAATGCATGAAAGCATCCAGGCTGTGGTCATATGCTCCACCCTAGAAACAAGCGTGACAAGCTGGAAGAAAAATATACTTTAGAGTGAGAGGATTGGATTTAAGTCCTGGCTCCACCATTTACTAGCTGTGTATGTTGGAGAAGTCACTTATTATTTCTTCAGTTCAGTTTACTCATCTGTAAAATGAAGAGAACAACAAAACTACCACCACAAGACCTATCTACTTCACTGGGTTGTTAAACTACTCTAAGCAATAAAACACTATATAAATTTTATTTAACAGTAGTCCTATAGAACATACATTCTGTTGGTTTTCTACAAAATCTTAAAGGACATTTCCAAATGTTTCTTTCTTTTTGAAATTATATACTACATAGTTCACAACTTTAATGAATTAGATCTATGACAAAATCAAGGATACATTACTGCTTTAACAAGAAATATATTTAAAGATTACTTTTGATTTGTTTTTAACATAAGATAAACAATGCAATACATTAAAATCTATTACACTGTAGTACAGTGGAGTTAGAATGAAGATAAGTTGATGAGTTCTAGTGTTTATTTGCTATGTGATTTAACACTAAGACTATAGTTTCTTCTGGCCTCAATTTATCTATGCATTAAAAGAATAACACATTTATAAATCATTTTATAGAACTTATGTGGAATAACTAGCAAAACAAGAGAAATCATGAGGATACCAGTCATAAAAATCATTATTCAATTTCTATGTTAAATTTTTAATAACTAGTAGAGTTATTGGTGGTGGTATTGATTCCATGCTTCCCTTAGGAGAATTCATATAACAATTTAAAATAAAAGTGATTTATAAGCTAAATGAAATAATTTCATATGCTTATGAAATTGTGTGTGAATAAGTAAAAAAGTAAAATTAATAAAAGCAAGTAAGTTTTTTTTTTTTTTTTTTTTTTTTTTGAGACAGAGTCTCACTTTGTTGTCCAGGCTAGAGTGAGTGCCGTGGCATCAGCCTAGCTCACAGCAACCTCAAACTCCTGGGCTCAAGCGATCCTCCTGCCTCAGCCTCCCGAGTAGCTGGGACTACAGGCATGCGCCACCATGCCCGGCTAATTTTTTTATATATATATCAGTTGGCCAATTAATTTCTTTCTATTTATAGTAGAGACGGGGTCTCGCTCTTGCTCAGGCTGGTTTTGAACTCCTGACCTTGAGCAATCCGCCCGCCTCGGCCTCCCAAGAGCTAGGATTACAGGCGTGAGCCACAGCGCCCGGCCAGCAAGTAAGTTTTGAGGGCAAAATTAATTTTTCTCAAAGTAGCTTATAAGCATAGTCCAATATATATACACAGGATTAGATTCTTAATGCTTTATGGGAACAGCTGAAAAACAGTATAACTAGTCAATGCACTTGAATAAATAAATTTAAATCATTAAGTCTACTCATAAAGTAAGTTTGGTATTTTCTATTTTTGCCACCTCAACTTACAATTTTTTGTTTTTTGGTAAGACTATTAGTAATGAGATATTAAAGATACTTAATGTCATCATGCATTATCTACAACTATTAACTCCCAAAGAAATAATAATAGCCTCCAAAACAGATCAAATCATTTTCTTTGAAAAGTTAAAATATCAAGAGTACCATGCCGACAGCTAGTGAAACAGCACTGTACTTGGAACTAGGCTAGTTTCCCCCATTAGCAATTTAAAAATTGTTGGCACATGGACCAATTTTCCATTATTTTCAGTAATCTAAGTGTTTTTTCTGTTGTATTATTTTAAATTATAGGTCATAATATTTTGAGTAACATTCATATATGTGCTAGGCACTGGACTAAGTGATTTCATTATTACAATAGCACAATGAAATACGTATTATGTTTGTTTTATGGATGAGCAATCTGAATAAAGTTCACAAACATTAGAAAGGCTTTCTTAAGCTCACAGCGTCTGCACAGGCAGGACTGAAACCCATTCCATCCATCTCTGAAATCTGTGTTCTTACCACTTGCTATATTTTCAGTATGATACATGCAATAGATACACTATCACAATTTTTTATTGCTATACAAATCTTCAGCTGATATATTAATATATCTAGAATAATTCATTTTTGTGATGCTCAGACATATTTGCTCTAAGGATGCTTGTTGACAAATCCATGACTTCGATTACATAGCTGCATCAAATACTATCTTACCTTTCATAGTACTCTGATCCTTCTTCTAAGCCAGGAAGAATGCCAGTTAGCAATCCTTGTAGACCAGGCTTCAATGTTTTACCCAAAGGTAGGTAATATACCTCATACAAACTTAGTAATGTCGGTTTCACAGACATGGCAGCATTTGCAAGAAGAGGAAATAATCCAGAACTGTTTAAAATATAGAAACAAAAAGGGAAGAGAAGCAAAATAACCATAAAATATTAATTCATATGCAATTATATATGTATATAAATCTTTATTTTTGATGAAATAAGAAGTTATATGGATTGGCTTAAAATGATACCTGTATATTGATGACTTCTACATACATTAAATTAACCCAGTTCTTTCATCCAAGCTTCATTCTTATAAACCCAACAGCTACCTGTTTGACAGTTTTCATATTTCACAGTTCCAAAACAGAACCTCTGCACCCCCGCCAAAAACAAGCCAAAACAGAAACAACAACAAAAAATCTGCCCTCTGTAATTGCCATTTCAAAATCTGGCATAACTATCTATCTGGCTGACCAAAAGCTATAAATCTAGAAATGATTCTTCATCCTTTCTAAAAATCTAACCTGTAATCCATCACCAAGTTTTCTTTCCAAGTTATTCTCCTAGATATTTTTGAATATAATAAATCCTCTCCATCTCCACCAATTATATCTACCTAGAAAAGATCATCATGTTTTGACAGATATTATTTCAGTATTACCCTGAAGCAGCTGCTCTCAGTAAAACCTTTCATTAGTTTCCTATTGCTAGTGTGGCTTTTAATATCTTTTAAGATTTGCCTACTTAATACCTCTACACAGCCCTGTACACTCACCAATTTTACTCTTGCAGCCTCTGTTCCAGCTATACTGAAAATTTTTTTTCTGATTTCTTTCAGAAGCTGCCATGTTCTTTTTAGTGTCCAGGACTTTACACATGCTGCTGTGACAGACACGATTCCTACTTTCTTATTTATATCTTCAGTATCTGTCTGGGTGATTCCAAAACTTTCAGGTCTCAGACTATGCCATTTCCTTAAAGAGACTATCTTCTAATTACACTTGGTTAGGCCCCTTATTTGATATTCCTATAGTATCCAATACTTACTCATCAAAACATTTATCATTCTTTATTTTAATTATTTCATATCTGTCTTCTCCAACAGACTATAAACATCAGAAACCGATGAGCCATAATTATCCTTTTATTTCTGTATCCCAAGTCCCTAACACCACGTTCTGCACTTAGCAAGTGCTTAACAAATGAATTGAGACTCTCCCTTGCTCCTTTCTATTTTCTAATAGAAAATAGAAACCATCAAGTGAGAATGCCTTCAAGTTCCCACTTTTCTGCCTCCCATTTTAGGTACAGTTTGACCTAAGGAAACATTTCTATTCTCTCAGCCTCTTCCAGGATTCCTCCATGTGCTCAAGGGCCTATGACCTGTCTCTGCCAGGGATCTGCTCCATCCATTATTCTTTCTCTTTCCTGTAACTTCTATCTTTCTTCCTTAACTGACATCTTTGCTTTCAACACAAATGTACTCAAATCTTTCTGCATGATTCTAAAAAGAGAAAAAATAACAGCAATAACCAAACCCCAAAATCTTTATTTTAACTACCTCCTGGCTTAAAGATGCCACACTCTATCAATTTTTAGGAGGAAAGAAATGTTTATGCATTTTCTCCAATTTGTCACCTTACGTCTAATCATCAGTCATAACACGTCTAGCCCCCATAACAAACTGTTCTCATTATGGTCTACTAATTGCCAGACCCATTGGTCTATTTTTAAGCCCTTATCCTATTTTTTCTGTAATATATGATACTAACTATAAGATTCTTTTGAAATTCTCTTCTCTTTTGGCTTCCAGGACTGCTTGCCTCCTGGTACATTTTCTATCTCTGACTCTTCTTGTTTCGTGTCACTGGCTACATTCCCCTACCTGCCCTTTAAATACTGAGACTCCTAACTATTCACAAAATGGTCATTCCTTTCCCCTTTTTGTTATTTACAATGTACCTGGGTGATTTCAATTATTCTCTTGCCTTCAACTTCCACCTAAATGCTGGCTGCTCTAAAATCTCTCTCTAGCCTGAGGTCTAGATTTATACTACCAAAAGCTCACTTTACATACTCAGTTAAATTTCTTAAGGAGCTCAAACTGCACTTCTAGACTTCTTAGCAATACCTTTGTGTATTATATCACATTAAAAAGAAATAATCTTGAAGAGGCAATATGTTATTTTATTACGTAATAGGTTATAGAACTTTAAAAATATTTGAGTCAGGCCAGGCGCGGTGGCTCACGCCTGTAAACCTAGCACTCTGGGAGGCTGAGGCGGGCGGATTGTTTGAGCTCAGGAGTTCCAGACCAGCCTGAGCAAGAGCGAGACCCCGTCTCTACTAAAAAAAAAAAAAGAAAGAAATTTAGCTGGACAAATAAAAATATATAAAAAAAATTAACAGGGCATGGTGGCACATGCCTATAGACGCAGCTACTCGGGAGGCTGAGGCAGTAGGATTGCTTGAGCCCAGGAATTTGAGGTTGCTGTGAGCTAGGCCGATACCATGGCACTCTAGCCTGGGCAACAGAGTGAGACTCTGTCTAAAAAAAAAAAAAGTATTTGAGTTAAACCATAAACCTTGAGATTAAAAAAATCACTATTTAATAAAAAATAAAAATACATTTAATATAAACTTTAGTTTTTAAATTAGCTATACTTCAAAAGTACAGAATATAATTTACTACATAATATGTGTATATGCATGTGTACAAGAATATCTGCCACATTTAGAAATATCATTCTAGAATTTACTATCCTTATATAACATACTGATGATAAAAATATGTATACTTCATATTAAATATGAAATAAAATATGTATACTTCATATAAAATATGTATACTTCAAGTTTGAAGACTAAATATATTGCTTAAGGTAAAATTTCTATTATTTAAGAGTTAAAAAGTAGCAGGTAAGAGTTATGTAAGAAAAATCTTGTCATGAGAAAGGAAAATCAAATTATCAGAGAATTACATGCAACACTGATTCACCAATGCTGTTTTTTAAGTACTATCTTTGAATGTATTATTTATTGCTATTAAAAATACCCTTCACTGACTTTAGATAATATTTTTAAGACATCATGCTTATTTCTCTTTAATAGTATTTTAATATATCAAATAACAACCAATAGTATTTCTTTGATTCAACACATATCTATTAAGAGTCTACTATGGCCAGGTGCATGGCTTATGCCTGTAATCCTAGCACTCTGGGAGGCCAGGGTCAGTCAGAGTACATGAAGCCTTAGAAGCTTTGAATTTTTCTTAAGTGTGACAAGAATAAGTCAATAGAGGTTTTTATCAGGAGTGTGGTATTATTTATTTAATGTATTAAAATGATTATTCTGGTACTCTGTGGAGAACAGTGTAAAAGAGGATAAGAACAGGTGGTAGATGATGCTTAGACTTCATGCTGCCAAGGAAGGTTCAGAGAAGTAGATATATTTGAGACATATGTAATAGCTCACATTTACTGAGCAATTACTACATGCTACACATTGTTCTAAGCACTTTACATGTACCAACTCTTTCAATTCCATTACCTACCCTATGAAGTTGGTAATATTATTTTCATTTCATAAATGAGGATACAAACATAGGGAGGTGAAGAAAGTGGCCCAATATCATAGAGCTAGTTTAACTCTAACCACCTGTGTTCTTAACTACCATGAGACAGAACTCTCAGCGACTGACCATACACAGGAGGTAGGAGAATGCAGTTGGGGAAAACAAAATCATAAGTACCATGTTTCCCTGAAAATAAGACCTACCCATAAAATAAGCCCTAGCAGGATTTCTAAGCATTTGTGCAATATAAGCCCTACCCCAAAAATAAGACCTAGTGATGGGCGTGGCTACGCAGCATATCTGCACAACTCATGCATTTCATTGCGGAGCGGTAAAGAAGATAAGTAGCCCTTCTCATCTGTCCCATGAGAGCTTTATTGCTTGACATGAGAGATTGGGGCCAATGGTTCTAAAAGAAATAGAGTTGCAAGAAATTCAGGATAGAATTTGGGGTCTGGAGAGTTACAATGATGTTCCAGAAGACTTAACTATATTTGAATATAGATTTTTGTACTGTACTTAAAAAAATAACACATAACGCATCCCCTGAAAATAAGCCCTAGGGTGTCTTCTTGAGGAAAAATAAATATAAGACCCTGTCTTATTTTCGGGGAAACACGGTATAACTCTCAGACTTCAGGCTTGTATAAAGGAGTAGATGGTGTTGTCATTTACTGAGCCCACACTGCAATAAGGCCAGGTTTATTGAAGAGAATGAGTTTAGTTTAGAACAGGTTGAGCATTAGTTACCTTTAAAGATCCACAGAGATGTCAGGTAAAAAGGAATTTAAAGCTGAAGCTGGCACATAAATGTTAAAATACTGGTTACTAAGGGCAGGAGGAAATGGGGAGATTATAAGTCAAAGGATACAAAGTAGGAGGTATATAGGATGAGCAAATCTAGAGATCTAATGTACAACATGAAGATTATAATAATGTATTTTATTTGGAATTTTTATTAAATGAGAAGCTTTTAGCTGCTCTTGCCACACACAAAAAAATGGGCAACTATGTGGGAGGATATGTTAATTTGCTTTACTATACTAATTTTTTTTACTATCTTTATGTATCTCACAATATTATGTTGTATATCTTAAATATATACAATAAATTTTTTAAAAAAAGATAAATTGTGGGCATAGATAAGCTTGCCCAAGGAGAGAATATAAAGTGAAACTATATGAAGGTATAGGACTAAGTGAGGCCTAAGAAACTTCATATGTAGAGTTCAGGTAAAGGAGGAAGAGCTGGCTAAAGAAGATTAAGAAAGAATAAACAAGAAAATGTGGTATCACAAAAATCAAGGTAAAAGACTATTTCAAGTAAAGAATATTGAAATCTGCCAAAAAATCAAGGTATCTTATTTTTCCTCAGGTGAGTGTTTTTTTTTGTTTGTTTGTTTGTTTTTGAGACAGAGTCTCATTTTGTTGCCCAGGCTAGAGTGAGTGCCGTGGTGTCAGCCTGGCTCACAGCAACCTCAATCTTCTGGGCTCAGCGATCCTTCTGCCTCAGCCTCCCGAGTAGCTGGGACTATAGGCATGCGCCACCATGCCCGGCTACTTTTTTTTGTATATATATTTTTAGTTGGGCAATTAATTTCTTTCTATTTTTGGTAGAGACGGGGTCTCGCTCAGGCTGGTTTCGAACTCCTGACCTTGAGCAATCCGCCCGCCTCGGCCTCCCAAAGTGCTAGGATTGCAGGCGTCAGGTGAGTTTTTAAGCTTAAAAAGATAGAATGTACTATACTCTCAACAATTCTGAATGAAAACTTAATAAATGACATCTAATTAAAAAGTGTATGTTAAGGAATATTCTAAATCACTTAAATATTTAAGATTTATATCTGAAAATTTCTAATTGTAAAAGAATTTTCAATTTTTTAGTTTTTAGTGCAGAAAGCAAAATAGTTTAGTGATGTAATTATATTATATATAAGTAGCAAAATTATTCTTACCTATATAAAAAAAGATCTTTGGCAAGTCGTTTAGGTCCAATGATTTTGAAGATAATTTCGTATGTTTCAAGTGCCTTCCGATGAACTCCACCTGGTAATGCTGGATGTAGACATTGAGCTAGGCGTTTGCCTATGGTCAGCTTTTTGGGCACTACCTGGTACTTTGCATTATTTTGTAAAACCTTAAAGAAAACATTTTAATGTAATTGAGAAAAACAAAAATATTACACTTCATTTTATTTCCATTTTCTAGCACAATGTTATCAAAAATTATCATTGTAGGTCTTTGTTTTGTCATTATATCTATCAATATATATATTTAAAATTAGACTGAGGAAATTAAAAAACATTTCTTAATTTGTTTAAAAATAAACTCATTACACATTAAAATAACATATTTTTAGTGAAAAATATTTTCTAAAACAAATTTATGAGAGGCATTGTTTTAGATTTTTTTCAAATATTTAATATTTAATGTATGAAAAGACAGCTGAAATGTCATGAATCAGCCTTCAATCCATTTTTGATGCTTTGTTTGAAATAAATGAAGAAAATCTGGCCTCCCCATAGATATTTACAGTAATTGGAAGAGGGACAACCACTACTCTATTATAGCAAGCAATTCTAATACTTATAAGAAAATTTATGAGATTATAATTGCCCATTTGTTTTTGGAAACTTAATTTCCCAATCAGACAAAAACCATTTTGCTTTATTTATTTAATTATAATATTTCTTTAGAGATAATGGTCAAGGAAGGATTTCTATAAATTCTATCTTTTTTTTTTTTTTTTTTTTGAGACAGAGTCTCACTTTACTGCCCAGGCTAAAGTGAGTGCCGTGGCATCAGCCTAGCTCACAGCAACCTCAGTCTCCTGGGCTCAAGCGATCCTCCTGCTTCAGCCTCCCAAGTAGCTGGGACTACAGGCATGCGCCACCATGCCCGGCTAATTTTTTGTATATATATTTTTAGTGGGTCAATTAATTTCTTTCAATTTTTGATAAAGACGGGGTCTTGCTCAGGCTGGTTTTGAACTCCTGACCTCGAGCAATCCACCCGCCTCGGCCTCCCAGAGTGCTAGGATTACAGGCGTGAGCCACCGCACCCGGCCCAAGATTCTATCTTATAAACAACCCAAAGGAGATTAGTTATTTAAGTAATGAAAAGATCTTATAAATGTAGTGCTTTAGCTTAAAGACAGTATTATAGTAATGTATTGATAGGATGTCATTAAATGAAGACTCAGAATGAAGACAGAATAATATGCTAGAAGTGGAATTTAGAAGAAATATATAATACAAAATATAATACAAAGTCCTTTATTTTACAAAAGAACAAACTGAAGATGAAATATATAACACGACTGCCAAAGGCAGTACAGCAGAACAGTCAGCCCTAGATTTCCTAGTTCATTAAATTTATACTAAAACATATATTCAATAAATATATATATAATCCCTGCCTTGTTTCACCATGATTTTAGGTAAATATCGTCAATGACTTGGGTATTCTATTTTGTGTTAGCTGGATACAGTGAAATCTATTTTCATGAATATTGATTAATCTATAAAAACTAATTATGTACTTAATTAGGCAAATTAATTTCCATATTTAATGAATTGCCTTCAAAATGGTTCCCAATAAGTCTTCAGAAAGAGATTCTTTAGAACTCTTCAGAAAAAGAAAGAACCTAACTACCTTTAAGCAAACTCAAACTTTAGAATGCAGTTTCTTGTGGATGTAAAGAAATCAAGAATTTTTCAAACCTTGAATGATGAATGTTAGAGTCGTCAAGCAGAAACTTGTGCATCTAAGTTTAAGATAAATCTTTGGCATGTTGAAATGAAAGCTTTTCTTTTTATGATATCAAGGTGATTTTCTGTAGTGAGTATCAGGTTGAAAACTAGTGTCCTGGCGTGATATTATGGTATACAATAATATATATATATAAATGTGTATATATATATATGATGTATATATATATGTCATAATACCTATATATTATTGTCCATGGTTCCTGGCTCATAACTTCCATAGCCCTTATTATAGTTTGTTGTTATAATGTTGGCGCACTTTGGGCTTCAGAAGCAGGCTTCAAAAAACATAATTTCTCTCTGACCTTCTCCTGTCCTGCTTTCACCTGCTCCTTTTTCTCCCTAAGGCAGAAATCTTCCACTGCCTTTCTGTCTTGGAGCTGTCCATAAAGAAATTCTCTGACCTACTTTGTCTGATCATAGATCATAAGACCCTCCTTGCTGAAGGGGTCCTGCCCCATACCCAGGAGGAAGGAATGCTGTACAGACGGGCCAAGAAGAATCTCAACAGACAGGCCTTGCTGGTTTTTTTCACTCAGTTTTTTAGTACTATATCATACCCTTTTTGTCCAATAACATTTCTACACAGTTGTCCTTGTTTCAATCATGCCTATTCAATGAAGTCTCCATAGAAGGTCCAAGAGGATGGGGTATGGAGAGCTTCCAGGAGAGCTGAACACATGGAGGTTCTTGGAGGGTGGTGCACCCAGGGAGGGCATGGAAGCTCTGTGCCTCTTCCCCCATACCTTGCGCCCTATGCATCTCTTCATTTGTATCCTTTGTAATATCCTTTATAATAAACTGGTAAATGCAAATAAGTATTTCTCTGAGTTCTGTGAGATGCTCTAGCAAATTAACCAAACCCAAGGAGGGGTACATGGGAACCCCGATACATAGCCAGTTTGTCAGAAGCACAGGTAAAACCACTTGGGGATTGTAATTGGCATTGGAAGAGGGAAGCAGTCTTGTGGGACTGAGCCCTTAACATGTGGGCTCTGATGCTATCTTTAGGTAGATAGTGTCAGAATTGAATTTCACGACACCCAACTGGTATCCACTGTAGAATTGATAGTTTGCTTGCTGGTGGGGAGAAATAGGCAAATATTTTGAGATCACAGAAGTCTTCTGTGTTGATTATTACAGTGTGAGAGCTGAGGAAAAACAGTTTGTGGTTTTTTTCCACATACGTTGGTATATACTTTAAGACAATTTTTTTTCTAATAATTATATGTTAAGCTATTTGATGTTAAAATAGTTATTGGAAGATCATTCCTTTCCTATCTAGTCCCTTTAATATTTAAAGGCATTCCTAAAACTATGGGTGTGAGCTAAAAAACATTTGATCTAAGTTAAAAATTTGATCTCAGTTAAAAAAACAAAACAAAACAAAAAACCAGAGTCAAAATGAAAAGCTACAAGTTGGTCAGTGATACCATCACAGTAACTGTGGATAAAAGCCAGACATGTCAAAAAGGATCAATCAAGGCCAAGTTCCAAGCCATCAGTGACTGCTTGTATACCAAGCTTTGTAAAAGTACTCAATTATAACTGAGGCTTGCCTAAATATAAAATGTTTCCTTGCTGCTACATACTATCTGGAAAGGACACAGAACTTACTGCTTACCATTTGCAGTTTTTCATTTTGCTGCCAGGAACTCCAGAACCATATCTGATACTCAATTATAGAAACTCACTAGCCATGATGGTTAGCAAATTTGCTTCCTAGTCTTATGTTTTTATAGGTAATAATAACAGTGATAATGTTAAATTTTTAAGCACTGTTGGTTTCTTTGAATTAGAACTTTTAAATCCTTCACAATATGCCTGACTACACAGACATGAAACTCATGAAGTAAAATAGTATTACCAAAAGTAATCTAGAATTTAGCAATGTTTTTAAATTCTTCAAGATTCAGAGAAATCTAGTTAGTACAAGCAGGGATTTCTGATTTTTACTTTTAGGAAATGGATAAGACAGACATACCTTGTTAAGTTTTCCAAGTGCTGATATCAAATCTGCCCATTCACTGGAGTATTCAAAATTCTTTAGTGCTTTGTCAATTGCAGCTACATAGTTTCTGTATTTAGAGTCACTCGATAACTCCAGCTCTTCTGTGTTCATCCTCCCACAATGTCCCACTAGAGACCAATTCCAAAGTCATGTAAAATCATTACCTACAAAAGAGTTTGCAAGAGGAACCAGGTTATAAAATAAAATATTAAAATGGTTCAAATGATCTTGCTATAAAGGTAATGGGCAACTTAAAAATGTTTCTTAATTTAGAAGTGGTTGAAACTCTGTTCAGCTAGTATATATGGTCATAAAAGTATTCAAAGATAGGCTCAAAGATTACTATTTGAGGGTTCCTTCCTAGGAACTGCAAAACTGCCTGTAAGAATTTAGGGATACAAAAGAGTCATAAATTTTTTGATACTTATCTTAATTTAGAAATCATGCTATTTCTCTGTCATATTTGTTGACACAACATTTCTCATATATATATATATACTCTTCTACTTTGTTTCGATCCTAAAATATAGTAAGTCTAGTTAGATTGGAAACACCAAGGATATGGGAGGAAGGGAAAAACAGGGGAAAATGAATGACTTGGAGATCATTTTATTTTATTAATAAGCGGCATCTAGCAATAAATGATATTGTAATAGCAACATCAGCTGTTTGGAATTAGACTTTACTTTGAATAAAACTGACAAGAATATGTGGTGGTTTAAAATATGTCTATGAATTCTTTGATATTTTTTTCTGAAAGTTGCGCTTAATCCCTCAGCACGTTGGGGTGAACTTTGTGATCAATTCTAATGAAAAGAACAAGGTAGAAGAGACAATGTATAATGGCCAATAGGTCATAAAAGCACTCTACTTCCTCCTTACTTAGATCACTGGTTCTGGGGAAGCTAGCTGCCATCAGTGAGGTCACATCAAGGAGCCGTAAGGAGAGGTCCCTGTGGCAAGGAACTGAGGCTTTCTGCCACAATCATGTGAGTGAGCCATCTTAGAAGAAGATCAAGCAGATGCTTCATCCTCAACCAAGCCTTGATTTGACTGTGGCTCCAAATGACATCTTGACTATAAAAATAAGTTCATGAGAAACCTTAAGCCAGAATGACGTAGGTAAGACTCTCAAAATTGTGACCTCTAGATCTGTTTTAGGCCACTGAGTTCAGGTATAATTGTTATACGGCAATAGATAACTAATATAGAATAACAACAAGGATTTGATTGAGGCTCAAATTAAAAACTAACTTAAAAACTAGTGTGACTTCTCCTCCACTTTTTTGGTATCCTATCTGATTTCTAACTCACTGTGTACCTTTCCCTATAGCTAGGCTCATGGATCTGCAGGAAGGTCTAAGAATGGGCCTCACAGGATACCAACACAATTCAATGGAAATAAGGAATAGTCTTTTCCACAAGTAGTTTGGGATAACTGGATATCCATGTGCAAAAGAATGAAGTTTCCTCCTTTACACATACTCAAAAAATTAACTCATAATGTATTACAGATCTAAATATAACAGCTAGAACTATAACACCCTTAGAAGAAAATACAGAAGTAAATCTTTATGACCTATGGCCAAAGTCTTCTTTGAAATAACACCAAAAACATAAGCAACAAAAGAAAAAATAGAAATAAAACTTTTGTGCTGCAAAGGATACCATCAAGAAAGTGAAAAGACAACAGATAGAATGAGAGAAAATATATCTCCCATATATTTAATAAGGAACTTGGACTAGATACATAAATAATCAATAATATATCAATAATATATATCAATAATATAAGGGCAAATATATATCAATATATCAATATATCAATAATAAATATCAATATAATAAATATCATATATCAATATAATAAATATCAATAATAAATATCATATATCAATAATAAAAGGACAAATAATTTTAAAATGGGCAAAGGATGTGAATAGACATTTTTATAATAAAAATATATAAATGGTCATAAAGTACATAAAATGACACTCAATATCACTATCAGGGAAATAGAAATCAAAACCACTAGATAATACTTCACACCCCACTGCATGGCTATAATAAAGACAGACAATAATAATTGTTGTTATAGATATGAAGAAATTGGAACCCTCATATACTGCTGGAGGGAACATAAATTGGTGTGGCTGCTTTGAAAAAAATTCTAGTAGTTCTCAAAAGGTTAAACACAGAATTACTACATGACCCAGCAATTCTTCTCCTAGGTATGATATAGACCCAAAGAGAAATGAAAATGCATGTCCATTCAAAAACTTGTATATAAACGCTCATAGAGGCATTATTCGTTATGGCCAGAAAGGGGATACAATCCAAATGTCCATCAATTGATGCATGAATAATTAAAATACAATGGAATACTATTCAGTTATAAAAAGAAACATGTACTAATACACGCTTAAACATCCATGAACATTGAAAACATTATGCTAAGAAGCCATTCACATAAAACAGATATAGTATTTCATTTACATGAAATGTTCAGAATAGACAAATATACAAAGGCAGAAAGTAAATTAGTGGTTGATTAGAGTAGGGAAAGAAAATTGAGGAGAAATGGAGAGAGAGTAAAGTCCTAATGAGTACGGGGTTTCTTTTTGGGGTGACAAAAATGTTCTAAAATTGATTGTAATGATGGTTACACAACTGTGAATATACTGAAAACCATCTTTAAAAGAATATTTTTTTTTAAAGAGACAGTCTTACTCTGTTGCCCAGGCTGTAGTGCAGTGGTTCAATCATAGCTCACTGCAGCCGCAAACTCCTGGGCTCAAGCAATCCTCCTGCCTCAGCCTCCCAAGTAGCTGGGACTACAGGCATGTGTCATCACACACAGATAATTTTTTATTTTTTGTACAGATGGGAGCCTTTGTCCAGGCTAGTCTTGAGCTCTTGGCCTCAAGTGATCCTCAAGGTATGAGCCACTGTGCCTGGCCAATTCTTATATACTATAAATATATACTTTAAATAGGTGAATTGCATTGTATGTGAATAGTATCTCAATAGTATAAAAATAATGGGCCTCAGGGATCTGTGAATCACTTCAAATAACAAGTAAAATTTGGCTTACATTTTATTGGGGAGAGAGTCTACTATTTTATAACATTTGCAAACAATAGTTTTTTTTACAAAAAGATTAAGAACAAGTAGAGAATACAGCCCGTATGAGTAAAACCTGTTTGTGTTGAAAAAGGCTGCAGATCTATTGATTTTTTTAAATAAAAATTTCCTTGGTTAAGGTTATACCAAAGAGAGGCTTTCCAATTCTCTATATCAATTCTTTTTTCCACAAACATGAAAACAGAGAAGCCCAAATGCCATCTTTGAAGAGAATAATCACCTTAAACGTAGTCACTTGACATATAAAATTATTTACTTTTGGATATCATGTGACAAGCACTATGTTTGGGTGCAGACTAGAGAGAACATCCCTAATCTCATGATACTTTCATTCTTCATTGAGAGGGGTGAGAGTGGAGAACAAAATAAGGTAAACCCCAAGGCAATCTATATTTCTCTTCAAAATTGTATATATTTGATTGTAGGGCTTAAAATAATTAATATAAAGCTTATGTGGGAGGAAAACGCTTTATCAAGTAATACAGTAGTCCCCCCTTTTCCACAGTTTTGGTGTCTGTGGGGTTTCAGTTACCCGTGGTCAACTGCAGTCGAAAAATATTAAATGGAAAATTCTAAAAATAAACAATTCATAAGTTCTGAATTACATACCATTCTGAGTAGTGTGATGGAATCTCAAGCTGCAGAATATGAATCCTCCTTTTGCCCAGCATATCCATGCTATAGATACTATCTGTCCATTATTCATTTAGGGTTATCACATCAACTCTTATTATACTTAACAATAGTCCCAAAGCACAAGAATACTTGTGCCTAATTTATAAATTAAGCATTGTTATTGGTATGTACATATAGGAAAAAACAGTATATATAGGGTTCTGTTCTATCTGTAGTTTCAGGCATCCATTGGGGGTCTTGAAATGTATCCCGAGGATACAAGAGGGACTACTATATCATCATGCTCTGAACTCTCAGAGCAGCAAATAACACATAAAGCAGTATTTTGAAGTAATCTGAGGAACTCATGATAAATATGAACTTAAATGATACATAAAATGATACGTAAAACAAAATAATCTTAACCTTTCACATCAAGATTAATTTTGTATTATAGAAGAGTTCACTAAATAATTCTCTTACCAGGGTGAAAGTTCTTTGAGAGTAGGAACTATGTTTTACACATGTTTGTATGCTGGAAAATATATAACTTATAATATATGGCTCAAGCTGGATTCATAACCAAAGTGTTTCAGTATAATGGTTAAGACTGGAAATAGATTAAAAATTATGCAAGCAGTCTCATCGTCAATCTACAGTTTCTAAAATTTTTATAAACTAGTTTTAACCATAAACACACACATAACATACATACAAAGCAATATCTGTATGTGTTTGAGATACAAAAGACTAGCATATTAAAATAAAGCCACAAATTTTGATAACTAATAAATTAGTTAAATACTAATAGATGTGACATATATGGAATGAAGGTTAGAATGAATGCGATCTAAAATGCTTTTAATTTCTTTCTGATAAATAAGAAGAAAGAAAAGCAAAACTAAAGCAAACGCCTGGGAAGTATCAACATGATTGGATTTTGTGAGTATAAATTAGTACAAAATAACTAAATTCTCATGAATAAACCTAAGAAAGTACTAGTAGTAATGGAGTAAAACATGCATCAATTTCACTGACAGGGACAATTTTTTTTCTTTCCTTAGCAAGATTTCTAGAATAAGATATAAAATGCATCCATTTTGAGGATATACAACATTTGGTGCGTGGGGAAGATTAACCTGAAAAGCAATTTAGTAGTAACTTCTATGAATGAAATAGAGATTATTTATCTATAATCAGGGTAATAATATAATTTGGAAGCATTATTATCTGAATATATGTATCCTTCAGACAAACTTTTCTTATTTGGTATAAAAAAGCAAACCAATAATGACCAGCTAAGTTTGTAAGATTTATAACTCCTGTATGTGTCCAAAGCTAAAAAGTCGAGTCAGGTAAGAAATCTGAAATTTCTTATTTATTTAGCCAAAAAATTTCTAAACATGATTAAAAAGGGTTCATGTAGCTTAGTACACATATAACACTCAGAGTATTAAAAACAAATCTTAATGAAAACTGCTGAAAAATGAGAAAGGACTTTTTGTAGAAGTTTCATCAGCATAGCTGCAATATTTTCTTTTTCATGCAAAAAGATGGTCAAATCCTAGGACTAAAGATTTGGTTATAATTTCCCAATAATTTTACTACAAATAAAATTAATCGTTATATATCAAAAGTCTAATGATGGACCACTTTTGAACTTTTCATCCAATATATAATAAATACAAATTACAGTTGTCAGGTATTTTCCCCATATTTTATTTTCTAATGGCTTAGGTCAGTACTTCTCAAACTATCTGTACTGAAGGACCAGTTTTTACCCCCCAATCCATCATTGACTGATACTTTTCTAAAATATAAAATCATGTGCTTTACTTGTTGTAGCAACATCAAATTGCTACAAAAGTTTCCAAATGCTTATCTTCATTACTGTGCTTATCTTGTCATCACACTCTGTTAACAAAGAGTTTGTGAATGGCCTACATATCATATTTAAACACCACTAGCTGAGATCATAATGGAAATATAACATATTCCCATACTGTATCAAGAAAACTTTATACCATGCTGCTTCTCCACAAAGGTTGTGGCACACAACGAAAACTTCCCCCAAACACACAACCCATTCAATAACAGCATAGTGTTTCATAGAAAACCCAGGCCGTGAAAAGACAGGGAGTAAAGTGAAGGACCTCCAAAGCACAGGGGTTAAAGTCAAGATAGTCCAAATAGAAATTCTAGCTATAAAACTTACTTAACAGCTGTATGACCTTAGGCAAGATGCTTAATTTTCTCAAATCTCAGTCTCTTTATCTGTTAAAGGAGATGCAAATACCTATACTTCAATGATTACCGAAATTAGGTAAGTAACATTAAAGTTATCAGGGTGCCTGGCACATAGAAAATGCTCCAAAACCAGTTATTGCCACCATTATTTCCTATGAAATGAAAATAATACTAGGAAGCAAGTATGCTAATTATGAGGGCTAATAAACTATAATTAAGCATCACGTGGCTCTGCTGCTTAATTATATTATAAGTTCTGGCAGCAAACTGGAAAACTGGAGACTCACCAACCTACCTTGAACTGTCTCATGAATATAAATTAAAATGTAGCATTGCTTTACAACTTTATTAAACTGCACATACTTAACACATTTATTTGATGAATTTGACTAATGCATTCACCCATAAAAGCATTACTAAAATCAAGATTCCTCACTACAGTTAAGTACAGAACATTTCCATCATCCTGAACACAGTATCAAATATTTCCATCACCTTTATCAAATGAGCTTTGTTTGAAATTAATCTCCTCTCCCCCCCAAAAAAAACCCTGCTTTCCAAGAGATATAACAAACTACTTGATACAACTAGAAAATTTGAAATAAGTAAATAAAAATTCTAATTTGCTTTTTTCTATGTGATACATGTAAATCAAAATAGAATTTGTAATCTTTCTTTTAAGAGCTGTTAGTTGGTAGTTTTTCTGACTTCATCAATAGTCAGTCCTCTTGACAATTCAGTTCCAATACTTTCAAACTTACAACTCAAATAAAACGGACCTGAATTGTCATAAAACATGATTTAGTCTCATGTATTGTCTCAATTATAAAGTTTAAACAAAATAGCTGTTTATGAGGGGGAAAAAGCCATAGATTTCTCTGGGCAAATTAGGTCCTATGTAAATTATCAGGTACTACAGATTTATTTTTATACTTTATAGTGTAAAAAAATCTAAAATATAATAAGAAATAAAATATTGCACCAGACCACCTCAATTTTTAAGAGTGTTGTTTAAATGGTTATAAAAAGTGAATAGACCTAATTTCAGAATAACTACACAGAGAGACTTTGGCTAAGTTGGCTAATCACTAGCTGAGTTTTCTCCTTCCCTCTCTCTCCTTTGCCATGAAAGGCAGGGGGAAGGCTGAACATAAAAAGACTTACTATCACCCAATTCTAAAGATATATTTGGGGACTAAATATTATATCACATCCCAAGGATATAAATGAATGAATTACTACAAGCACCACGCAGTGGGAAAAAAAAATCCTGCTTATTGATTATGAAAGTAAAAAAAGTTTTATATTAAGTAGATGCTCTTTCCAAACTTTTTGATCAAATGAAAAATTATCATAAATTGTTACCATTTAATAAATGAATCTGACAATTATTAAATCTGTTTCATTTTGCTCAAAAGTTCTGAATTCCAGTGTTGACAATGTCACTAAATAGTCTTTAGCAAATCATTTATTTAACCAACTCATCATAAAGTTAGTCACTCCACAAAACTTGAATGTCCCTTGAGGATGGAATACAACACAAACCAGGTATTTCGGGGCCAGTTCACTGTCCCTCAAACCGTTGGAGGGCTGGACTATAGTTTAAAAAAAACTATGAACAAATTCCTATGCACACTGCACATATCTTATTTTGAAGTAAAAAAACAAATGGGCAAAAACAGCCACATGTGGCCCATGGCTGTAGTTTGAGGATGCCTGCTTTATACCTCCCCAATCTGATCCAATCTCCTATACACTTGTCTCAAACATTCAAATGGTATACACTCCAGATAATGTGCCAACAGATCTTTAGCCACCTTCTAGTCTTAATTATCCTCTGAGGACAAGACCTCCTATGATGCAGCAAAAGTAGCAGCATCTTTGCTAATATGAGTTTGCTTACTAAATGTCAGGAACTCTTCAAGTGCTTTGCCTACTTTAATTCATTTAATCCTATTTGATCCTATGAGGTAGGTACTATTATTATTCATATTTACAGATAAGGAAACTAAAACATAGAAATACTATTAATAGGTGATACAGTTAGTAAATGGCAGAGCTAGGGATTTAAACTCAAGCAGCCTGGCTTTACAGCCCTAACTCTTAGCTATTACTCTTCATTTATGGAGGCTGTTTTCCTTCTCATACTCATCCTAACTCAGGGCTAGAAAGTAAAGTGTCTTCTTTACTCCCTCTACCATATTTACCTGGCAAAACCCCAATACAGGCTAAATTCATCTGCTTTTTCCATGCCTAACCTTATCCACTGAACATTGCTGGAGGAAAATCATACAACCAGGTTGACTGGCTGGACTTAAATTGGGAAACACAAATCTCAAATAGGTGCTCAACACTATCCAAACCCACTATGTTTCCTTAGTAAATTTACCTTTCTGACACCACAATTTCATACCTTCTCTTGTCAAAACTTTAATACCACCTTTCCTCCATCATTGCTAAAGATCTAACTTCAAATGTAATTAAGAAAACAGAAGCAAAAGGAACATTCGTATCTTCCCTCCAACAAATCTACAACTTATCTTCACCTATACCCACCCATATTCTCTACTTTCCCTCTTGTTACAAAGAACATAGGACCCTGCTCCCCTATAGGGAGGACCACCCCTTTGCTGTGTTCTGGATCTCATCTCTTCTTGCCTTCTCAAGGACTCCTTACTAGCTCACTCTCCTTCAACACCAATTTCTCCTCCTCTACAGGATCATTCTCCACCAGCCTACAGACAAGCCCTGGAATCACCCATAGTGTAAAACTAAAATCCATAGCCTTTCCTTAACCCCCATAGGCTCTCTGGCTACCAACCCATTTCTCTGTTCTCTGTCATACAAAACTTCTTGAAAGATTTCTCCATACTATTTCATTTCCTTATCTCTTATTTATTCTTCGTCCCACTCAAAATACCTTTTTAGTTTGATGTAATCCCATGTGTCTATTTTTACTTTTGTTGCCCATGCTTTTAGGGTCATAACTAAAAATCATTGTACAGACCAATATCAACAAGATTTTTTTCCTTATATTTTCTTCTAGTAGTTTTACAGTTTTGGGTGTTATACTTAAGTCTTTAATCCATTTTGAGTTGATTTTTGTGGATGGTGTGAGATAAGGGTCATTTTGCATATGGAATATCCAGTTTTCCCAATGCCATTTATTGAAGAGACTGACCTTATCCCACTTTGTGTTCTTGGCCCCTTTGTCAAAAATCAACTGGTTGTAAACGTATGGATTTATTTCTACATTCTCTTTTCTGTTCCATTGGTCCATGTGGTTGTTTTAATGCTAGTATCATGCTTTTTTGATGACTATAATTTTGCTGTATATTTTGAAGTCAGGTAGTGTGATGCCTCTAACTTTATTCTTTTTTGCTCAAGATTGCTTTGGCTATTCAGGGTCTTCTGTGATTTCATATGAATTTTAGAATTTTTTCTATTTCTGAAGAATGTCATTGATATTTCATAGGGATTGCACTGAATCTGTAGATTGCTTTGGGAGGTGCAGGCATTGTGAAACGGTGATTCTAATTCGACAAATGATGATGGTAGAAGTATATACAAGTGGAACTAGATACAGTGTGTGCAAGAAGACAATCTACTCCCCCTGAGAAAATAAATCCATAGAGGTAAAATATGCTCCTGAGTGGGATAAAATCCTAGAGAGGTACTGCAAGTTGGGTTGCACATCCAAAAACAGAATTACAAGTATAGCTGTCCCAAAATTTACGATGCCCAGGGATGATGTGCGGATTCCTGTTGGACTAGGAGTGTGCTTTAGTTTACACATTCTATTATTAAGCAACTAAGGGATATTTTACAGGACCTAATAAAGTTTTGTTTTCCTCTTGGCAAAGGGAGATATAATTCCCTAGGGATGTTAGTTATGAGGGGACAAAACAATAGTTTAGAAAACAAATATTTCTAAGAATTTTCCCATATTTTGAAGAAATCTGTGAACATCACTGACAGTTCAATTACATATTCTTGTTTAGGCATATATTATTATATTAGCCATATCTATAGAAAGAAGTAATTGTGTGAATACAAATTGTATCCTGAACAACTAAATTTTTGCTTTAGGATGGTATCTTGCTTTTTTCAAACATAACTTTCTAATATTGTTTATTTGCTGGTAATAAAACCTGTTTGATTTCTCTGTGTATACACTGGGTAGGAGAAAATGAAACAGAAACTTTTTAGGTAGCAAGGGAAAATCAGCCTGAGATTAAATATCAGAATAACAAACTTACACTTAAAGGAAATCTAAATTATAGTTTGACCATATTCTATTTTGTTTTTATATAGGAGGAAACAAAAAAAAACACATTGCTTTTTTGATACATAGAAGGTAAAACATAAAATAAAAAATGAATGCATAGTTATTCAGAATGATTAGAAAGAGAGATGGAAAACTCAAGATGAAAGATAACTCTAACTTTTAGCTACCCTATCATGTATTTTTTCCAGCTCATTTAAAACATCACTTTTAGGAAGCATCTTTTCAAAATAACTATGCTTATTTGTAGCTAAATATTGTTCTTCATCTAATGAGGACAATGATTTTGCTTAAACTTTGAAAGAAATAGTCTAAAACATACTAAAGTAAAAATAAAAATAATTATTACAGTGCAATTAAATCCACCATATTAAGTCAATCAAATCATTGTTTGCAAGAAAATAAAATTTAACCTCTTTACACTTTTTAAATTTTTAGTTATTATAGGTACATAATAGATGTATATTTTTATAGGGTACATGCGATGATGTTTTGATACAGGCATACAATGTAAATTAATCAAATCAGGGTAACTGGGGTATCATCAGGCATTTATCATTTGTGTTAGGAACATTCCAATTCCACTCTTTTAGTTACGTTAAAGTGCATCCTAACTTATTATTGATTATAGTCACTTTGTTGTGCTATCAAATATTTTCATTCTAACTATATTTTTGTACCCATTAACCACCCTCACTTTATTTCTCCCTCCCTGCTACCCTTCCAAGCCTCTGATAACATTTCTACTGTTTCCATGAGATCAACTGTTTTTAATATTCAGCTCCCACATATGAGTGAGAACATGTGACATTTGTCTTTCTGTGCTTGGCTTATTTCACTTAACATAATGATCTCCAGTTCCATCCATGTTGTTGCAAATGGCAGGATTTCAACCATTTTTGTGGCTATGCAATATTCCATTGTGCACTTAACCAATATTTTTAAAAATTAGTAATTTAACAAAAATGTTCTCAGCATTTAAAAAATAGTATACTATTTTAGTGTTGAATTTAAAAATAAAGCCTGTTTTTTTTACATAAATTAACATGTAAATACTATACTATATATACTAGCCAAACAGTATAAATTTTCTATACTTCCGTAGTTATTCAAATTTAATTGAATATCTGTAAACAAATTTTAATCACTTAGTGTGAGAAAATTTTTTTTCCATTAAATTCATGTAATTTTAAGGTTTATTTTTCTTTGCACATTTTATTAAAACTGTTCCAAAAGTATAATCATAAGGAAGGACACAGACACAAATTCACTAAGATGCAAATTCAATCATGCCTATGCATCTGAAAGATAGGACAAAACACTACACAACAAGGCACCAACTTTACATAAATAGGTTTTTTTACTTTTTAAATATTTATTTATTTATTTTTGAGACAAAGTCTTACTCTGTTGCCTTGGCTAGAGTGCCATGGCATCAGCCTAGCTCACAGCAACCTCAAAGTCCAAGGCTCAAGCAATCCTTCTGCCTCAGCCTCCCAAGTGGCTGGGACTACAGGCACGTGCCACCATGCCCAGCTCATTTTTTCTATATATGTTTTGTTGGCCAATTAATTCTTTCTATTTTTAGTAGTGACAGGGTCTCACTCTTGCTCAGGCTGGTTTCAAACTCCTGACCTTGAATGATCTGCCTGCCTCGGCCTCCCAGAGTGCTAGGATTACAGGCATGAGCCACCGCGCCTGGCCGAAATAGGTTTTTTTAAAAAAGCATTCACACTGGACACAGACCATGCACGTGTTTGTGCACATCAGTTTACTCAAAGCTATGAAAGAATGGTGACAGAAAGTAGCCTTGCAAAAGGGTTAACTCCTTTGATGGGCAAAGGAAAGAAAAGAGAATTAAATTTGAGGATGCTTTACAGAGAAAAATAGGGTACTGCCTACAGCAGACCTGTTCTGTTTATACAACTCTTCAAGGTTCATCTCCTCATGTTTTAAGGTTAATATGACAACAGTAACACATATCATGAAAGAACAAAAGAATGTTGCTGCAGTGTTACTCCGCAAAAGAAGGCATTAACTCTAGATACACTGTTAGATTCTAAAGCACCTAACAGAATCAGAAGCAAAAAAAGATATTGCTTATTGTAAAATCTTTATTTAGAATTCCTTTATGAATAATGGTCACCCTCCAAAATACTGATAAGTCATGAACTTTTATTATTATTGCAACTTTCCTTACCTTCCATTTCATAGTATCTTTGTTCTCTTTAGGATATCATCCCAATACAAGAAATACTGTATAATCCAGGGGTGGGGGACCTTTTCATGTTGAAAGGCTGCATTAATTTAGCTGTAATCAAATAAGGCTTCATTCAAGAAACTTCAAGTAGATACACTTAAAAGTGTACATTACTTTGTAAAAATATCTAACTACTATGTACTTAATAATTTCAAAAATGAAAAGTATTTGTTAATTTTAAAGTTAATTAACCTTTTCATGACTTTGTTGTGTCTGTTTTTTTTTTTTTTTTTTTTTTGAGACAGAGTTTTACTCTGTTGCCTGGGCTAGAGTGCCGTGGCGTCAGCCTAGCTCACAGCAACCTCAAACTCCTGGGCTCAAGTGATGCTCCTGCCTCAGCCTCCTGAGTAGCTGGGACTACAGGCATGCGCCACCATGCCCGGATAAATTTTTCTATATATTTTTCTATATTTTTTCTATTTTTGGTTGGCCAATTAATTTCTTTCTATTTTTACTAGAGACAGGGTCTCACTTTTGCTCAGGCTGGTTTTGAACTCCTGACCTTGAGCAATCCTCCCGCCTAGGCCTCCCAGAGTGCTAGGATTACAGGTGTGAGCCACTGCGTTTTTATTGGAAAGCATTTGAATATTTGGTTGCAGCATGGAAGTCCACAGTTTTAGTTGATCCTCCAGATGGGTATCAGTCATTTGTGACCTTAAGGGCATCCTGATTTGGATGATTTGGCAGGAGAATGTAGATTTGCAGCAATAACTGGTTGAAAAGCAAGAACGTATTTTTTAGGCACGTTGCTGAAGGTGTGGATATTCTACTGCATTTTTCCATATTTTAATTGGATCTTTCTTAGCATCAAACAATGACTTTAAAATGTCATCTACTGAGAGCTTAATCAATTCCATCTATAGGTCTTCAGGTGCCTTGGTGATATCAACTAGGTGAGGCTGAAATGCTAATTTGAGTGTGAGGTCGTGATTCTCAAAGGCAGTGAACCTTTCATTGCATTCTCCAATTAATAGGTCCGTAACAGCTGCATATTCTACAAATGATTCACATCTATCATTCTACTCATCAATGACCTTTGCCAACTGGGGAAAATGTTCATCTGAAATTTCCTTTTGAAGAAGTGTTTTGAAAAAAGATAGCTTTTTTCAAAATGCTTGGATTTTTTTGCCACATATCATATACAGACTTAGTTTTACCTTGCAAAGAAATATTCAAGTCATTTTGATTTGAAATGATATGATACAGAAATGCTGCATTCTTACAGAAATCTTCTTTCAATAATTCACATTGCTGATTCTGTTCTTCATGAAATTTAACTATCTGTTCTGCAGAGATAAAATTTTGGCTAATACCTATCCTTGCGACAGCCAATACACTTTAGAATTACAGGGCAAATCCACACTGAATATCTCATCATTCAACTTAAGCATGTTATAGAACTGATGATGTTATGTTGGATTTGCACAAATATAATTAAAAATACTCATAACTGTGACACTCATAAGAGTGTCACTTAAACTAGTAGCTTTGGCATGGAGATTTTGCTGATGTAAGATATAATGAAAAGAAATGATAGTATCTGGATCTTCTAATACTTTTTTATCTGTGCAATAAACTCTTCATGTTTTCCTGTCATGGAAGGTGCACTGTCTGTACATATATTCACTAAATTTACCAAATTCAGTCCAACTTCACAACATTCATCTTAAAAGTTGCTGAAGAAATCTATTCCCTGTGTTCTGTTCACAAGAATACCCAAAGTGGGTAACTCTAGCAAAGAAAATCTTCTGTTATGACCCGAATGAAGTATAAAACCTGCACCAAGTCAGTAGTAACAGTTGATCCATCAAAGTGATTGAATAATATATATATCTTCTTTTTGGAGTACTGTATGAAGTTGTTAAGTTGAAGGCGAATTCATGCTCCTGATCAGTTACAGTACTCCTTGAAAGAGGCAGATAATTGTCCTTTGAAACATATTGGGGTCTAAGCATCCTACAATTTTGACAATGGATTCTTTGACAATTTCTACATAATTGAATGGCTTCCCTTTTTTCCTGAGTACATACTATTCAATACATACTACTACTTTATAAGTTATTTCAGTGGCATTATTTACAGGTCTTACTACTGTGTGAAAGAATTGTCTTTGCTTTTGCTTTTCATCTTTTAATTTCCTGCAATACAACCTTCCATGCCTCTCGCTCTAATTTAAAATATTTGTGGTCCTTATGAGTGCTATAATGCTGATGAGCACTGAATTTCTTTAATGTTGACATTACATTATCACAAAGCAAGCAAATCATCTTTAGCAGAAAAGAGATAATATTGCAGTTCCCAATTCTCATTTAAAAATCTGTTTTCTTCCTTCAATGTTCTCTAAATTTTCTTTGACATGATGGACTGTTAAGCAGAGAGAATTAAAAAATACTGTCGAGCTGTGCAATTACTCAAAAATTCCACTTCAAACAGAAACACAGTGCACCACTGCCAAAAGCTGATAACAGACTGGTGTGCTCGACCCCCATAAACTCTTGTCAACCAGCCTCATGTGGTAGTGCCACAGTTAGTCAGGGAAAGTTAGAACTAAACAATAAATGTAGCAGCTGTCAATTTAGCCCTTATGGCTTCCTAATGTTCTAATTGTGCTGGTCAATCTGGGAGGATTATTTTGTTGAAACTTATTCTTTGGTATCTTAAATAAATTCATTTAAAAAATAAAATAAAAATATACAAAATGAACAAAAATGTATTAATAAAAATAAAAGGATTTGTTCCATAATATTTCGATTTGGTCAAAAGATCACATTTAAGGACCTAGAAGGCTGCATGTGGCCTTAAGGCTGCAGGTTCCCCACGCCTGGTATAATCTGTCAAGCACTACTATTTTTGTTCTCTGAATTCCCCCCCTTTTTTTAACCTCATTACTGTTAACAGCACCTTCACCTTCCCAATTGCACAAACTTGTACTTATGTGATTGGAAAGATTTAGTCTTGGAACAGTTTAATAAAATAAATGTGCACACTTCTCAGAACAGTCTTTTACCCATGGCTCCTGAACTTTGTACACTAGGACTATTACAACAGCCTCATATTTTCATGACCTTCACTTTTTCCCTGAGTCGATTAATTTACATAGGAAAAAATATAATAGTTTGACCAGGTTCCTTGCTGAAAGCTCAGAAAAGTAAATTTGATAATCCCTGAGAAGCACATTAGCCCAGTGTTTACCTAGCACATAACAAGTGCTCTTATTATTGCTATAATTGTGACATTCAATTCCTTAGAAATGAAATCCATGCTCTTAACTATATAATTAAAGTCTTTTCATAAACTGGACCCATTCTCTCAATCTTATTATTCATATTCCTGTCCCAGCTAAGCAAAACCAAGCAACTTTTCACTGTTCAAGACTTGCTCCTTCCCATTTCAGGACCTTTATATTATGCTATTTCTTTTCTGGATATAATTTTCTATTAAATTATACTCAAAATGCTATGCCTCTGAATGATACCTTGTGATTCAACCCCTCTAACTTGGCCCATTATTCATTCAGTACCTTTTTCAATATTTAGACACATGGCTTACATTATGGTATAAAATTTTAAAATGCCATATGCTTCATGTTTCTAAAAGTTTAAAGTTTTTTAAATTGTAACAAAACACAAAATTTATTATCTTAACCACTGAGTTTATAGTTCTGTAGTATTAAATATATTTACACTGTTGTGCAGTCAATCTCCAGAACTTTTTATCTTGGAAAACTGAAACTGTACAACCACTAAACAATTCTATTTTCTGTTGCTATTGACTACTTTAGATACCTTCTATAAGTGGAACTATACAGTATTTGTCTTTTTATTAATATTATGACTGGCTTATTTCATTGGCATGTCCTCAAGATTCATTCATATTATAGCATGTGTCATAATTTCCTTCCTTTTTAAGGCTAAATATGCCACTGTATATTTCTATATTGTATTATATATATATATATATATAGTCTATCCATTCATCTATTGATGCACATTTATGTTGTTTCTACCTCTTATGGTGAATAATGCTGCTTTTAACATGGGTGTGCAAATCTCTTCAAGATCCTGCTTTTAATTCTTTTGAATATATACTCAAAAATGGACTGCTGGATCATAGGGTAATTTCATTTTTAATATTTTGAGGAATGATCATACTGTACAAATGGTACATAGTAGTTATACCATTTTTTAATATTCCTATCAACAGTGCATAAGGGTTCTAATTTCTGTATACTTTCTTGTCAACACTTGTTATTTTCTTTTCTTTTTTTTTTTATAGTGGCTGTCCTAATAGGCATGAGGTGGTATCTTTTTGTGGCTTTGGTTTGCATTTCTCTAATAATTAGGAGAATGACCATCTTTTTATGTTTTTCCCCATTTACATATTATCTTTAGAGAATGTGTATTCAAGTCTTTGCCAATTTTTATGTGTGTATATTTTTGCTGTTGTTTTGTTATTGAATTGTAGGGATAGCTCTTATATATTACAGATATTAGCCTCTTATCAAATATATGATGTGAATGCTTTCTCCCTTTGCATAGCTTGCCTTTTCTGTTGATTGTGTCCTCTGATGCACAGATTTTCTAAAGTTTGATGTAGTCCCATTTGTCTATTTTTGCTTTTATTATCTGTGCTTTTGCTATCATATACAAGAAGTCATTGCCAAACCCTATGTCCTGAAGATTTTCTCCTATGTCTTTTTCTAGGAGCTTTATAGTTTTAGGTCTTATATTTAGGTCTTGAATCCATTTGCAGTTAATTTCTGAGTAAGGTGTAAGGTAAGGGTCCAAATTCTCTCTTTTCCCAACATTATTTGTTGAAGATGCTGTCCTTTACCAATTTAGTGGTCTTGGCACCTTTGTCAAAGACCGCTAGACTGTATAAACTAGGGTTTATTTTGGGGCTCTCTATGGTATTTCATTATATATATGTCTGTCTTTATGCCAGTACTACATTGTTTTGATCACTGTAGCTCTGTAATGTTTTAAATTCATTTTTTGAGAGCCAGCCTTTTATTCCTCTGTGTGAAACACTAAGTCCTAACTTGATCTGGATAGTACCTACTCACCCTTCAAATCTCAGATTTTATCTCCTTTGGTAAGTCTTCCTTGACAATTCCACCATCCCCACAACATTCATATACACACCTCCTTTCTGTGAATGACTACACAACATTATACTTCCTTTATCATAGAACTTATGTTGCTTTATTGTAATTTTACTGTGATTCCAGGGATAGTAATCCCTGATAGAGAGGCCTCACCTATCATTTTAGCTTTCACGTTTTCAGCTGACTCACAGTAAATAATCAAGAAACATTATAAAAACTGAACAACAATAGCATATACTCAGCTGGTTAAAAAAAAAAGTGTATGTATTGATTCAGAAAATGCTCCCAAGATGTATTTACCAAAAAACCCAAAAAACAAACAAAAACAAAAAAAAACCCCCAAATAAACCAAAAAAACCCAAGGTACAAAATAGTGTTTATAATATGCTACTATTTATACAAAAAATGGAAAATATATTAGTTTCCATATGCACAATATATCTCTGAAAGAACACACAAGAAAATAAAACTGATTACCTCCTGAGGCACAGGTGATAATTGGGTGTATGAAGCCAGGGAGAGGGAGGCTTTTCATTGTACAGATGTTCCTTGACTTATGATGGGGTTACTTTCTAATAAATCCATTGCAAGTTGAAAATATTGTAAGTCCAAAATTCATTTAATATGCCTACCCTACCAAACATCATAGCTTAGCCTAGCTGCTTTAAAAGAGCTCAGAACAATTATATTAGCCTATAGTTGGGAAAAATCATCCAACACAAAGCCTATTTTATAATAAAGGGCTAAACATCTCAGGGAGTTTATTGAATACTGTACTGAAAGTGAAGAACAAAATGGTTGGATGGGTACTGGAAGTAGTTTCTACTGAATGTGTATTGTTTTCGCACCACTATGAAGTTGAAAAATCGTAAGTCAAATTGTTGTGAGTTGGGGACTACCTGTATACTTTCTTATACTTTTAAAATCATATGAATTATCCCCTATTTATGGTAATAAATGAGTTTTAATTTTAAAAGGGTTAATGAATGAATAATGTCCCTAAAGTATATCAAATAGCAGCTGTGTAAAATGTGGCATTTCCTCCTTCATTTCATAACAAAATCAAAATGAATAAAATCTGTATCTTAAGTACTACACCTGAACAAAATTATTCCCCCATCCCAAAGATCTATGGGAACTAGGAATTTTGTCAGTGAAGTGCTTGCTTTGATTAGTATAGTAATCTTTAAGTGACCTTTGAAGGTGTTTGAATATTCTTTCTAAAACTATAATGAGCTGGGCATATACCACATATTAAGTATATATGTACTGCTTATTATTTAGATACATATTCACATACTGGCTTTAGACAATGTGGCAGCTAGCTTCCAAGATGGCCTCCGATGATCTTCACCTCCTGGAATTCATGCCCTTGTGCAATCCCATCACACAGAATTACCTGTGTCCTTTGTAAACAATAAATAGAATACTGCAGAAGTAAAAGGCCACAAGACATTGTAGTTTCCACCTTGATGTCTCTTGGATCACTCATTCTGGGGCAAGTTAGTTTCTATGTCATAAGAACACTTAAGCAGCCCTTGGAAGAGGCCCACATGGGCTAGAATGAAGACTTCCCTCTAATAGCATAGCCAAAAACAACTTGCCAATCATCTGAGTGAGCCACTTTGGAAGTGGGTCCTCCAATCCGAGCCAAACCTTCAGGTGCCTGGAGCCCAGGCCAACATCAAACTGCAACCTCACAAGAAACTCAAGCCAGAACTTTACAGCCAAACAACTCCCTTATCCCTTCTGAGAAAAACTGTGAGACAGTTATTTAGTCACTACATTTTGAAATAATTTGTCATGCAGTAACAGATAACTAAAAAAGAGTTTATTCCCAAATAATATTTTCGTTTTTCAAACGTAACCTCTATAACTTAAAAGACATAAACAGTAGTTACTAGATTGTATAAAACTAATAGGCAGCCTCAAGTTATAGAATCAGGTAAGCTTGGAGTACAGTGTTTTGAAGACAGTCTTCAAATAAAATGTCAGATACTATGTTGCTGGAACCCTTCTATTTAGGCTCATAAGTGAACTCTTAATTGGTGGTAACACTGTATACAATATGGATGTCATTCTATATGTATTTCTTCCAAAAGGACAGAGACAAACTTTAAAGCAAGTACTGTACTATGTTCTATTTTCTTCTCAGCAGGAGAAAAACTTATCTCCAGGAAACTTTAAAATTTTTAAGTGTATGTGGAAAAGCCACTGACCAGTTGCATCATGCTGAAGACAAGCAAAAAAGCATAATTAGTGGTCTGGGATGGCATTTTAGGTTATAATATAAAAAATTCTAGCTATCTAGAAAATCTGATCAAAGTAACACATATTCTAAGAGCTTTAGGTAGCTGGTATTTTATAGTACTTTTTCATATAGCACAATCAAAAGCAACTGAAAAATTATGGACTATATACCTGCATAATTCAAAGGACTAAGACTGTTGTGCTTTTATAGTTTTTCTGATTACAGTCAGTTGTCACTTCTAAATGATGACAATTTATCTGCACTGCTTCTATACTGCTGCTTTATTTTATAGCAGAAAAGCAGAAAAGAAACCACTTGCTTGAGTGAAGGCTCTCTTATGAAATAAAGACTATGCATCCAAGATGACTCTTTTCCTACTTTCAATTTGAGGTTGCATCCCAGAACCTTAGATTAACAGCAATCTGACTTCAGCTTAAATGGCACATTACTGTCTATACTGATAAACTTATGACCACCACTCAGGTTAAATTTTTTTTTCTTTTTGGAAAATATTAACACCAAACTAAATGGTCTATTCACCTAAGCTCTTTATTTATGAACACAAAATAACAGCAAATTTAGGCTCATAATACAAATATATGCCTATAAGTAACCATAGCAACTTGAAATACATGACAGAGAAGATAGACCAGGGACTGTTTTCCTGCCTGTTCATATAAAACTCCTTCCATAAGAGAGGAGAATTTGTCATTATCTCAGAAGAAAAAAAGGCTAGAAATGTCTTTGGCAGGATGGAGATATGAAAATATAGCTATAATAAAACTTCAGTGGCTAGAGAAAGGAGGAGATATGAGTTTTTAAAGTTTATTACCTGATAAACTCTTTGCCAGATAAAAATTAATATAACATCACTCCTGATCAACACCAGTTCATCCTATGAAAGATTCCCACTTGTTTTTAGATTTAGATTTGTTGTTTTAGATTCAGAAGTTTATCTTAAAGCTAAAGTATCCTAATAACAATAAGGTGCTAGGTGTTCTATTTTTAAAAGTAATACTAATAACATTGAGGACATTTTTGAAAAAAATAAAGATATAATCTGATTCAATATTGATCATATTAAGTTTTCATTTTTGTACTGTATTTTAAAATTAAGTTTAGTATACTTTTTAATTTACAAATAAGGCTTTATTTTTCATTTCTTGCATAGATAAAATTCTAAGGATTTGCAAGCCCCCCTTAACCCAGTATTTCCCAAAATTTGGGCCACCAACCAGAAGGACTTGAGAGGACAGGGCTAAGCTACACTACATCAAGTAAGGAAGTTATTTCCAGCTTCATTCTCTTTCAATTCCTCTGCATCAAGAAGAGATGTTATCAACACCACTGAAATTCTTGCCAATTTCCCTTTTAAACAAAGAGCAAAGCTTAGAAACAAAGATCAAAGTCTCAAGCAGGCAATAGTTTCCAGCTAGAAATTAACAACACTTTTGTGTTCATTTTTTTATCCATATGCTCACTTGCACTTATGGCAAGTGCTACCTGCTTTTTATTCATTGTTATTTCAAGTTTCCTTTAAAAATTATTTTAATAATCGCACTTTTGTAAAGAAATATTAATAAGTATACAGGAAGTACACAGATATGGCCAGATTTTTGAAGATGTTATAAAAGTGACTGCAGTTTGGGAAATACTACATTAATCCATCTGTCCAACAAATAAATATAAGTGCCTGCTATAAGGATGTCATTGGTTTAGCCACTATGAAGGACAGAAAAGATTGTTCAAAAAAATGTAAACACAAAGGTCAGAAGGGGAGGAAATTAATTTAAGATGAGGTAATCACAAAAAGATTCACAAAGTGGCATTTGAACTGGGTCTTGAAAGACAAGCATAATTTAGAAATATAGAGACAGGGAGAGCATTCTAAGAGATTAAAAGCATAACAGTATAGGCTTGAGTGGTGGCATGTTCCAAATCTTGATTCTGGTTACATGGGTGTGTATATATTTGTTAAAACTTACTGAAATGTAACATAAAATAAGTGCACATCATTTTATGTAAATTTGCATATAAGTTTGATACTATACCTTTGACCTATACAATGAAAGGTCATTGAAGCTTCAGGCTTGGATAGCTTGGGGAGGAGGAGGTACATACAATAAAAAGAAAAGGGAAATTGCAGTTTAAAGACAAGGGGATCAAATTTTCATATAATAAATTCTAAATAGGCCAGGCTCCGTGGCTCATGCCTGTATCCTAGCACTCTGGGAGGCCGAGGCAGCAGATCCTCTGAGCTCAGGAGTTTGAGACCAGCCTGAGCAAGAGTGAGATCCCCATCTCTACTAAAAAAATAGAAAGAAATTAGCTGGACAACTAAAAATATAATATTTTATATATATATATATATAAAATTAGCTGGCCATGGTGGTGCATGCCTGTAGTCCCAGTTACTCAGGAGGCTGAGGCAGTAGGATTGCTTGAGCCCAGGAGTTTGAGGTTGCTGTGAGCTAGGCTGACACCATGGCATTCTAGCCCGGGCAACAGAGTCAGGCTCTGTCTCAAAAGGAAAAAAAAAAAATTCTCAATAAAAATGGTTAGCTATTACACAAAAATATTAGCTTTATATTTCTACTTAATTTTATTTCAGAGAGAGAATTTACCTGAATTAAGGCTTATATATTAAAATTACATGTTCTATTCCCACTGCTCCCCCTAAACAAAAGTATGCATTAATAGCACTGACCCTTAACAAAGTTACAAAGAATAGAATATCCATATTCATTGTGTGATAAGGATACCTACTGGTAACAGAATTTAGCAAAACAATTTAAGATTGTACTCAACACTGACATTCTGTTTGTAAGCAATTTAGCAATAACTCGTTCAGAATTTGTTTTAACCTTTAGCTCTTTCTGATGATCTAAGCCGTTAAAATTATGTAGTTATTACATATTAAGTACATTTCAGGTGGCTTCTTTCACATTTCATAGTTTTAAGAATTAATGACTAGAAGGGAAAATCATCAGAGTAAAAGTAATGCCATTATCAAAGAGTCTTTACTTGTTGGAACTTTAAAACACCACTCTGAATAAAATCAATAACTCCGCCATAAAATCAAATTCAAAACATGAATTAATTAGGGTTAAAGGAAAGTATCAAGGGACAAGAAAAAAGAAGATACTATTCTGCCATAAATTAAACTATTAAGACTCAAAGAGACCTATGTGCATCCTTAATATTAATATTTTACTAAGGAAAATGTAATTCTTTTGTTATACAAGTGAGTTGCCACTAGTCTTCATGCTCTGGAAAGCAGGAACTGCCCATTTAAAAAGCCAAATTTCACAGCTGCAAGGGGATTCAGCTCAAGTGCAGCAATTTTCAAATTTGTATTCTCTGTAATTATAATCTAAGAGATGTTAACAGGTTGGCCATGAGAAAACAGACTCTCAGGTCAGGTAAGTTTTAGGAAACTGGATGATAACCTTCCCCTGGAAATTTACATGTATATACGAATAGCAGTAAAGATTGTTGCCTTCATAAGCAAATTAAAAACAACAACAACAAAAAACTAGTTTAACCTAGTGTGCTAGGATCCTAAATTAATTGCCACAGTACACTGTTTTGGGGCAGTAAGCCCACTAAATGGGTTTACAACAGTGTTAGGAGGAAACATCAGTTTGGAAAAATTTTAAATTCCCTTAAACAATGACAAAACTGAGGCCAAATGAAATCATGTACTATTAGCAGCAGAATGAAGGACTTGAACCTAATCTTTTCATACCCAGGCCAGAGCTCTTTCCATTATTTTAACTACACAATAGGAGTCTTTTTGAATGTATATAGTCAAACATTTAATTAACAACATTTAACTTACATTTAAGGTTTTGGTTATGGTATCACATTTTCTAGTTTGTCTACAAACTTAGGTGTTTTCAATTCCTTGTTCAAGAATGTGGTCCCTAATAATCAGGCCCACCTGGAGATTTGCTATTAGCAATTCAGGAGAATGATTTAGAGTGGTGGCTGAAAGTAATCAATACAATACAGCATTTGGATTATGCATGGTTTTAATTTACTCATTAAAGTCTGTCAGCCCAACTAAATCACTGTGTTGTCTATCAGGTGGTGAGTTACTTAGCACATAATGCTGAAGTTATTCATAGTAGGCCATATTAATATCTACAAGTAAAATTAAAATGCAAGAATTTATGTCTGCATGGACAACAGACAATAACACCGAAATTGAGGAATTTTTGTCTGTCTATAAGCCCTTGTTCAGGGCTTATTTTTCAGTTTCCTATATTTTCTGTAATCAAATTTTTGATTGCTTTAACTACAGTTTCTAAATCAGGTTTTTCCAATCTTCATATTTCTCAAACTCCACAGAATTCTAAGAAGTGTAAGAATAATCCGAATACAATTTACTTAGCTTTTAAGAAAGGTTGTGTGCTATTCCCCCCCCCCCTTAGGGTAGAAGAGACCAATGGAGGAGACGGAACGAGTAATTATTACTATGTTGCAACTTTAAAAGGCTTGGGAATCAAAGCCGGTAATTGTTAACAACTTCCGTGTGACTATTCTGACTTCCTCTTAATAAACTTCGGTCCTCCTTTCCAACCCCCAACCTGACAACATTAACCATAGCCGGTATCTCCTCAATCCTAAAAGAGCCCACCAGATGAACAGACCGCACGATGCCTGGATTCCTCCAACAAAGAGATTACTGTGTGCGCCTTCACCGCACAGGTGCGACCTCTGCCTCAGCCCTGCGCGCCGCTCGGCCCGGCGCGGGGGGCTCCGCGACCCGCCACAGGACGTCCCGGCCCCGCCTCCCGCCGCCTCTGCCCGGGCCAACCTCGCGCCCCCGCCCGGTCCTGACCCTCCCTCTGGTCCCCGTGCAGCTCCGGTCTCCCGGGGAACCAGAGGGCGGGCGGCCGGCCGGCTTCGCGGCTCCAGGCGGGGCCGAGGCGGCAACACCCCCGACGCCACAGCAGCCAGACCCGCGGGGAGTCCCAGCGGCTCCCGAATGAGCCGGCCCGAGAGGGATGCTCAGGGCCGGCGACTAGTCTAGCGACCGCGCTGGGGGCGGGAACTCTGTTACCTGCCGTGGGCTCGGCCGCTCCCCGCCGGCGCCGCTCTCCTGGCAACCGCGGCAGCGACACCAAGGCCCGGAGCCCAAGGGCCTAGTGACAGCTCCCAGCGTGCACCGCGTCCGCGCCGGCGTCGACGTCGACGGCCCTATATCCCCGCCCCGGTGAACGCCTTGCCTGCCGGAGCTAGCTGTTGCCACAGCGCCCTCAAGCGGACTGTTGGGCGAAGTGGCCACAGCCGCCAATGGCAGGAGTGGAGGGAAAGGGTTTTAGAGAACGCCCTCTCCAGTGCCATCTTGATGGAGATTTTGAAGGGATAATAAAACTTTAAAAAAGGGTTTAAATACTATGCACCATGTTTCCCCGAAAATAAGACCTCCCCATAAAATAAGCCCTAGCAGGATTTCTAAGCATTTGCGCAATATAAGCCCTACCCCGAAAATAAGACCTAGCGATGGGCGTGGCTACGCAGCGTATGCACAACCCAGGCATTTCGCCGTGGCGCGGGTAAAGAAGCCGAGCAGCCCTTCTCATCTGCCCCATCGTGAGAGCTACTATCCCAGAGGTGACCAGAAAGGTGCAGGCAGCCCCACGGACAAGGTCAGCTCCCCCTGTCAGGTCCCAGCCATGCTGTGCGTGCTGCAAGCTGAGGCTTTGAGGGGAAAGTCTCCTCAGTGAAGTGAGGAGGGTAACCCTCCGCTTTAGGTATTGTGTGTCCCCAGGGGGCAGAACGAAAGCTGCAGCTGCCATTTTACTCAGCACTGTGGGCTTCTCTCACTCCCCACAAACACCAGGGGATAGGGGGAAAGCTTCAGCAAGCAGTCTCCTACTGAGCCCAGAGAGATCATTTCTGCTCCACTGTGCAGATTGGACCCAGTGCTCACTGGATCTCTGATAAATAAGCCAGCCTTTACACATCAGCTTTGCTGGCCTATCTCTGCTTTTCCTGAGTATCTGCACCCCAGCAGACAAGATGAGTGCAAAAAGAAAGAGCTATTCTGTTGAGTACAAGAAAGAAATTGTGGAGGACTCCAAGGGCAAGAATCTTATGGCTTTCTGCAGAGAGAAGAAGTTGGATATCCGAATGGTCCGAAAATGGCGGGCAGAATATGCTAACCTCAGTCTACATGTGGATAGAGGAAATGCTAAGAAGCACAAGTGTGGTTCAGGTCGGCAACCTTTATTTCCCGAACTGGAAGACATGATTGGTGAATGGATTGCTGACAGGAGAGCAAAGGCTTTGGTTGTGCGCAGGGCTGATATTCAAAGATTTGCCCTTGCAATGGCACCACAATTAGAAATATCCCCAGAAGATTTCAAAGCATCACAACACTGGCTGGATCGCTTCCTTCAGCGATATGAACTGTCTCTAAGAAAATCAACCACACTGTTTAAGTTGGAAGATGCTGAAGTTATTAAGCGAGCACTTGAATTCAAGTCCTTTGTTGATGGCATCGACTTTTCTAAATACCAACTTTGCAACATGATTGCTATGGATGAAACTGCAGTGTTTATGGGTCAAGGAGCCCAAACGACAATTGAACAGAGGGGTGCCTCCTCTGGTCACGAAAGTTCACGCATTACCTGTATTTTGGCAATTCGTCTGGATGGAAAGAAAGTCACACCTCTTATCATCACTAAGGGCAAGAAAGATAAGATTGAACGTGTTTCCAACATTTATGTTCTTGAAACTGAAAAGGCCTGGTGCACACAAGCAGTTATAAGGAAGTGGCTTGATTTAATGCTGCCACTTGTTTTGCGAGGTGGCCAAAGAGGTCTGCTAGTCTGGGATTCAGCCAGCACTCACCGTGCTAAAGACATGAAGAACTTCCTTGCAGAGAGAAGAATAGATCAAATAATGATTCCTGCAGGAATGACTGCCCATCTGCAGACCCTTGATATTGCAATAAAGAAGCCATTCAAAGACCATTTGCACATGGAAATTAATGACTACATTGAAAATAGAATGACAAGAAATCAGCATGGAAACTTTGTGAAGCCTAGCCTGCAAGAGGTCGTGATTTGGGTGAAGAATTCATGGGATAAAATCACTGACAGTGTTGTTACCAATGCACTCCGAGCAGGTTACATGGATAAGAGCTGCTCATTTAATGAGAGCTCTATTGCTCAACATGAGAGATTGGGGCCAATGGTTCTAAAGGAAATAGAGTCGCAAAAAATTCAGGATGGAATTCAGGATGGAATCCGGGATTTGGAGTGTTATGATGATGTTCCAGAAGAAGACGACTTAACTATATTTGAATAAATGTAGATTGTTGTACCATACTTAAAAAAATAGTACATCCCCTGAAAATAAGCCCTAGGGTGTCTTCTTGAGGAAAAATAAATATAAGACCATGTCTTATTTTGGGGGAAGTATGGTATTAGTTAAATAATTCCTCAATATTTCATATGAGTAACCTGAGGCTCGGAGAGGTTAGGCGACTTGGGAAGTTAGGTGACAAATACTTGGTATCAGATTTGGAAGTATTTTGAATGCAGAGTTTTCTCAATCATGTCAAGTTATTCTAAAGAGGATAGCAGAGTTTCACCAAGACAGTAAGGTAAAAAAAATAGTGATTATGTATACAATATAACAATCTTTTAAACTAGTAAAACAATTATGGAGAGCATGTGGTGCTAAGAATGTTATATATTTCAATATAATTCATCATATTTAAGTGTTTAATAGCTTTGAAGATTAAAATGGGAGATGAGTTGAAATCATTGCCCTTCAAATGGATGAGTTATTTGAGACTAAATAGTAGCAAACTTTATTTTTTTAAACTGAGTTGTTACCTCCATCCATGATTTCTAATTATTGTGATACAGTAATTTGTGCAGCAACACAATAATGCTTCAAATTAATGTTTTTGGTGTGTGGTAATTATGACTTTGAAATTATAAAATACAACATCAATAAACAAGATTTTCTGTATCTAAGGCATCGTTGCTTTTGTTTAAAAAAAATAAGTCTCTTGTTTTGAAATAAGTCATATTGTAATTCTACTAAGGTCTTGTATTTTAACATTTCTCCATTATAAGTATTTGCATAATATCAGATTCTTTTCTGTTTCATATTTTCCAAAATTATCTTGTCGTGCAATAGGATTACAATTTCTCTGAATTAGTTTTTACTTCTACAAAAGTGAATAGTGCAGATGTCGTACAGAATTATTTTCATCTTCTTTTTTTTTTTTTTTTAAAGAAATGGTTAGTCCTGTGATTCGAAATAGTAGTTTTCGACCACACTCTTCTACCTAGGCAACAGAAAACTTCTTACATTTTTGCAACTGTATCAATTTTGGAGATTTCCTAACTTGACATTTTGTCTCAGGCTGAGGCTAACCAATGACTCTAGTTCATAAAAAAGAGACTAAGATAAAGTGGGTTTGAGGCGAGGAATTCTGCTCTTGGACTTCCTGGGAACAGTGCCCACCTGTATCACCTGCCAGGATCATTTCCCTCCCTTCGAGCCTCATCCTAAGCTAGCCAAAGGGGTGTCTCCCCGGTCTGATTTTATGGTCACTTTTCGGGAGACTTAAGGGCCAGGCCATGTTCATAAGAAGCAGAGTGGGAGGACAGCTTGGCTCTCCCTGCCCACCTTTCTCAGAACTCTGGGCTAAAAAGCTGGTTTTGAAAATGCGGCCTACAGCTCCACCCGCCCCGCCCCTCCGTTCGCGTCTCTCCCCACAGCTCCCTCCCCTCTCGCGGGATCCGGCGCCCTCCCTCCCTCTCGGCGGCGCGCTCTCCGCCCGGCAGGCGGCGCTGTGGGCTGGCAGGCGGTGCTGGCCGCGCGCTCCCGTCCCGGCTGCCTGCATCGCCTGCACCGCCGCCGCCGCCGCCGCCGCCGCTTCTCCCGCCGCACGTGCAACGGCTCCTGTCCGGATTGACCCGGGTTCGTCTGCACCTCCGGGGCGGTCCCGCCCGGGCCCCGCCATGGCGGCAGCTGCGGCAGAGACGCGCGTGTTCCTGGAGCTGCGGAGACAGCTGCAGAGCGCGCTGCTGATCCTGGGGTAAGACCAGGGCTCCCAGGCGCGGTGCTCGGCTTGCTGTTCTGCCGCCCGGGCGCCGGGGACGCGGACGTCGCCGCCTCCCTCTGAAGGAGGGACTTTGAGTTTCTTGGGAACGGTTGTTTAGAGCCTCTCGATTACTCAGAGGGAAGCCTCCGCTTGTAGTTAGCCCGCCACCCCCGACTGACTGCCTTGGCGTCTCTTGGGAGCTTTGTAGAAATGCAGGCTATCGGTCCCACACCATACCTGCAGAATCAGAACTTGAATTTTAACGAGATGACCAGGATTCAAATGCACATTCAGGTTTGAGGAACAATGATGTAAAACACGGTTGGCAGTGCCCGGCGTTTCCAGTAAAACAATGCAAAAAAACGCCTTGTCTACCTTTATTCGTGTTCCTTGTTGTAAGATCTCGAATCTTATATCAAGCTTCCTGTTTTGCAAAGAACCTCGGATTTTTTTTTTTTTTTTCCTTCTCAACTTGCTCTTTGTAGAGAAACCAACACGGGAACCTGTGTTCGGTGAACGAAAACACAGGTTGCAGACTTCTTATTGGAGCTTATTCTTTTATTCATATTCTGAGTTCCAATGAGAAGTCTGCAAACATTTAACTTACGCGCTACGCAAAACAAAAAACTTTTTGGAAAAATTCTCTTGTTTTTTTGACAACAATTTCAATGGTTTGTGGTCCCCTTGTGACTGCTGTTTCAAAAAGAGATATTAAAATCCTGAAAATTTAATTACACAGTGCCACAGGTAAATTGATGCTAAGATTTTCCTCATATCTGCCAGATATCTGGTGTGGCAATTTTGGATTTCCTTGAGAACTGAGTTCAAATCATATCTTCCTCACAAAATTATTATAGAATAATTTAATTTGAATTTCTTCAACTTTAAAACGGGGGTAATAGTACTCTCTGAATATCTTCCTTTCTTCCTCTCTTTGAAAAATCACGAGTTTGGACAAATATCTCCAATTCCAGTGCACCTTGTAGAATAATTAGGAGCCCAAACCTTACCAAAACAAAACAACAAATCCTTCACAATTCTCCTGGAGTATGCTCCCTTGTTTAACAAGTTAAGAAACCTAACTTTGCTGGACTACTACTGGTTTGTTCCTGGTGGTCTTTGGCTGTTGAGATTTATCACCAGTCAATTCCCCTATGCTAGGAGCAACCATTGTTCTGATTTCATTAAACATAAATTAGTTTTTGCCACTTATTAAACTACATATAAATGCATTTATACAGTATGTTCTTTTTTGGTTGAAGCTGCTTTCCTTCAACATAATGTTTTTGAGATTCATGTTTCATCTATGTTGTTGCATTTATCAGTAGTCCATTCTTGCTCAGTAGTTTTCCATTGTATGAATATACCACAATTTCATTTATCCATTTTCCTATGCTAGATGTTTTTCTTGCTTCCAGAGTTTGTTTATTATGAATATAGCTGCCATAACATTGTTCTATAAGTTGCTTTGTGGACATACATTTTCATTTGTTTTGTGTAAATACCAGAATGAAATTTCTGGATCATAGGATAGATGTAGTCATTACTTCGTGAGAAACTGCCAAACAGTTCTCCAAAGTGGTTGTACCAGTTTACACACTCATCAGAAAAAAAATGAGAGTTACAACTGCTTCGTATTCTCACCTGACAATTTAATATTGTCAGTTTTTTTGGTTTGAGCCATCCTAGTAGGTGTTAAATGTCTTGTGGTTTTATTTGCCTTTCCCTGAAGACTGATAATGTTGAGTGCCTTTCATCTGCATTTTGGCAATTCATGCAAGTTCTTCTTAAAAGTATCTTCTAATTTTTTGCCATTAAAAAATCAGGTTGTTTGTCTTATTGTTAAATTGAAAGAATTCTTTTTTTCTTTTTTTTTTTGAGACAGAGTCTCACTCTGTTGTCGGGGCTAGAGTGCCATGGTGTCAGCCTAGCTCACAGCAACCTCAAACTCCTGGGCTCAAGCAATCCTTCTGCCTCAGCCTCCCGAGTAGCTGGGACCACAGGCATGCACCACCATGCCTGGCTAATTTTTTCTATATATGTTTTTAGTTGGCCAATTAATTTCTTTCTATTTTTAGTAGAGACAGAGTCTTGCTCTTGCTCAGGCTGGTTTTGAACTCCTGACCTTGAGCGATCCTCCTGCCTAGGCCTCCCAGAGTGCTAGGATTACAGGTGTGAGCCACTGCACCTGGCCTGAAAGAATTCTTTATATAGTTTTGAACCAAGACTTTTTTCATATATATGCCTTGTGAATATGTGAATATTTTATCCTAATCTATGACTAACCTTTTATGTTTCTTAATAGTGTCTTCTGATGAACAGAAAATTTTAATGAAATCCAGTTTATCACTATTTTTCCTTTAATAGTTAGCCTTTTTTTTTTGTCTTAAATCTTTTCCTACCTCAAGGTTGTGGAGATTTTTGCTGGTTTTATTTTCTAGGAATTAAATAATTTTAGCTTTTATATCTTGATCTGTGATAACGTCAGATTCATTTTTGTGTTTGCAGTGAGGTAGAAGTCAAAGTTCATTTTTTCTTACAAGGATATACAGTTGTTCTGTCACCATTAGTTGAAAAAATCCATCGTTTCTCCCATTGAAATAACTCATCATCTTCATGAGAAATCAGTTGACTATGCTGTTTTTGGCACTAGAGTTGGAACTCAGTAAACATCTGTTGATTGAGTAAATGAATGGACAAATTTTATCCCAAGATGCTAAGATGGCTGAACATAAATAGATTTTCCTAATGTAATTAGCAGGTATAAAGATTAAAGAAAAAAATATGACCATCTCAATACATTTAGGTAATCACTAGAAAAAATACAATACCTGTTCATGATTAAAAAACCCTTAGTAAACTCCATGAAAACAAAACAAACCCAAATAAGCTAAAGATTTGATTGGCGGCATTTGTCGATTCCTGTGGAGTAAATACTTTCACCATAGATGACCTTCAACCTACTAACTGGCGAGTTGAACTGATTTGCAGAATTTCTGTAATTTTGACAACAGGTTCTCCAGAGCTTGTAGGATCTGAGAGTTAGTATATCACTGGGTCTTACAGACCATTGAAAGGACTTTAGCTTGTACTTAGAGTGAGAGATGAAATTATTGGATACTTTTAAGCAAGATGTAATACTTGAAAGAATACAAGTGAATAATGAAGAAAGACTCAAGTATTAAGATTTTATGTAGTATGTCACCAAAATTAGAGTCTCAAAGTAGTACATTTTCCCAAATTACCAGTATGCAACTTTCAAGATTAGAAATTATGTCACTGTCATCTTAGACCTCATTCACATTTTTCCAGTTGTTCACATAATATCCCTAAAGCATAAGAATCCAGTTCAGAATCATGCATTGCATTTCACTGTTATGCTTCCTGAGTCTGTTTCAATCTGGAAGAGTTCCTCAGTTTTTCTTGGCTTTCATCATCCTGACACTTCTGAAGGTTATAGCATAATTATTTTGTAGAATGTCCTTCCATTTGGATTTGTCTTATTTTTCTCAAAATTAGATTCAGGTTATACATCTTTGGCAGGAATATCACAGAAGTGATGCTTCCTATATGTTAGATGGTACATGGTTTCACATATTGCATTCTTTCAGGTGGCACATGAGTTTGATTTGTTCCATTATTGGTTGTGTTAACTTTGAATACTTAAATAAGATAGTGCCTGCCAGTCTTCTCCACCTTAAAGTTACTCTTCTCTTTGTAATCAATAAATATTAATTGGAGAGGTGTTTTGAGACTATGTGAATATCCTGTTCCTCATCAGACTTTCATTTTATTCATTTATTTACATCAGCAAGGACACATGGTCCTGTTTTATTCAGTATGCTACTTTTTTGCTTGAATCAAATGTGGCCAGGGGAGTCCCTTCAAGATGGTTTCTGTGTCTTTTTGGATGTGTTCCTATCATTTTTTTATTTCTTCCTTAATTTGTTGCACAGCAACATGTTCCAGGAGTATTTCATTCTTTTTTGTTCCTTTTACTGGATGTCATCATTTTACTAAGAAACTCTGCTTATTTGTTTGTTTTTTTAAGTGGAAAATGGCATTTACAAACCAAGATCTGAGCACTAGGTGTGCTCATTACCATTGAGTCTCACCTCTCCTAGAACTAGGGGTTGCGTGTGTATGTGTGACATATCTATGATGTTTCTGTATGGATGAGCATACATACATATGGACATCCATCCATCTACATCTATCTATCGTACCATATCTATTTATATACATTGAAAACCATGACTTCACACAGATATTTCTCATTCTACCCCACCACCACCGTAAGGTCCATTCTAGTTTTCTCCCTTTTTCTCTTTGTAACACTGTTCTCCCACAGTGAGAATGCTGGTCCTCAGTATCCTTGTGGCATTTATCTACTTGGTCAATACTGCTCTGTTTGACTAATCTTCTGTTGATATCCTTTGCTGCTTCCCCTCCCTCCACTCATTGTTGACACTCTCCCCATCTGCTTATGGACTCTTATGGACTGAATGTGTCCCCCCAAAATTCATATACTGAAGACCTAACCCCCAATGTGATGGTGTTAGGAGGTAGGGCCTTTGGAAAGTGATTAGATGAGCTCATGAGGGTGGAGCCCCTGTGATAACAGTAGTAGCCTTATAAGAAGAGGAGGAGACATCAGAACTTCCTCTCTCTGCCATGTCTGTTGTTTCAGCCGCCCAGTCTATGGTATTTTGGTATAGTAGCCCAAGCTGTTACAGAAACCCAAGATGCTCTGCAACCACATGCTGAGCTACCCCCATGTCCCACTCAGATTTCCTCTCACCTGACTTGGGATCTGACACCCGTGCTGGCTGGTGGTCCTGGTGGATGCCCTCCATACCCTGCTTGATTTCTCACATCCATGCCAGGCCACTGTGGTTCCCTATGTTTGGATTGGTGTTTACCATGCTTGGCCCTGCGTAAATGATTGAATTTTGGGGGAAGGGAAAGAAGAGTGGTAAGCTAGAGTTGGAGTGGTATCGGGGACTTAGGAACCAGTGGTATCTCTTGAGGCTCTTGCAAGTGTCAGCTCTACATAGTCCAGTTTGAAAATCATTGAGGTAGCAAAATGGACATTGTGTAGCTTTAGAGAAGTGGTCAGAAAAATACAGTCCATCAGTCAAATCCACCCCACAGCCTGTTTTGGTACAGCCTGTGAGCTAAGAATGGATTTTACTTTTTATTTTTTTAAGTGTTTCAAAAAAACAAAATACAAAATAGAATATGTAACAGAGATCATATATGGCTAACAAAACCTAAAATATTTACTATGTGGGCTTTTACAGAAAAAGTTGGCTGACTGCTGCTTTAGAGGATCATTATTTTTTAAACATTTCTTGAAACTGGACTTTTGACTCAAGGGTTTGAGGCTATTTTCCCTGCAAAAAACCTCAAGTACTTGATATTCTGTAGTGTCAGTTAAGTGCAGATCTATGTGCTTTGAAAAAGAACTAGCCAGAAAGTAATTGTAAGATTTTCTAAGGCAAATTAAGAGGCCTAGCTGGGAATGGTAGCTCATGCCTGTAATCCCAGTACTTTATTAGGCTGAGGTGGGAGGATCACTTGAGGGCAGAAGTTCAAGACAAGCCTGGGCAACATAGTGAGACCCCTATCTCTAAAAAAAAAAAAGAAAAAAATAAAAATTAGCCAGGTGTGGTGGTGCATTCCTGTAGTCCTGGCTACTAGGGAAGCTGAAGCAGGGGTATCACTTGAGCCCAGGAGTTTGAGACTACAGTGAGCGACGATTGCGCCACTGTTCTCCAGCCTGGGCGACAGAGTGAGATCCTGTCTCTTAAAAAAAAAAAAAAAAGAAGAAGCCTAACCTGAACACGTGATCTGTCCTGTGTTTAGATGACCCTTAAGCAGATTGCCTGCTGTCTGCAGTGAGGTGACACCATGTGGATGGCCTGCCATCTGTACTTAAGAGGGAGCTATAGTACTTTGTACCTCTGGTATAATGTTTAGCATATCTCAGTTTTGGAGGAGGGTCATTTCTATATATGCCTTCATCCCCTCTGTACTTTTGACACCTTGTGGACAGGGACTGTGTTTTACCCTTTATTGCCTACACTGAGTAATTTGTGTTTACTGTGAATTAGTATTCATAGATGACTGAGTGTTTTCTTCATTACTTCTTTTTCTTAAAATTGACAAGAAAGTTTTTCTCTTGTATCTTTCATTTCATTTAATCCTGGTCTCTTTATCAAAACCCTGTTTATCAAGTAATAGTACTTTGCTCTGATTTACTATAAGATAAAACATGATTGTAGTGCTGGTCTCAGAATCCAGAATAAGAAATATGTCCCAGGACTTGCATGTTACGGTGACAATGAAGAGTACTCTCTGACCTGATCTAAATCTAGTGTAGATTTGCGGCTTCTATGATCCACTTGCTGCTGTTTTTCTGAGGCAGTGACTTTAGAGCCCCTATTGAAGAGGAACAGAGAGATCCTTGGTCATTTTTTTTTCTTTCATCATGTGGTTTTCGTCATAAAAAGTAATTTACTTGGGTTTTATTTTTAATTACCAGAGAAGCAAAAGAAGAAGGTATGCCCATGGATATTTCCATAACGCCATCCTCACTCCAGATGAAGACTCCTGAAGGCTGCACAGAGATCTGGCTTCCAGCAGAGGTCAGGCTTGTGCCTTCTTCCTGCCGCGGGCTGCAGTTCGTTGCCGGAGATGGACTGCACCTGCGGCTGCATGCGCGCACAGAATTCTGCCCAAGTGAGTGATATCAGCACTTTTGTTTCTGCGTTTACTTTTTCATTATAAATCAAAGGTGATATTTCTTTTGATAAGTTGAACTTTTCCCAGGTGAAAAAAAGCTATTCATCAGCAGCATGGGAAGAGCTGGGGGTTGAGAAGAGTAGGGTCGTTGTCAGCGCTGCCTGGTATTGGCTATGTACAGTTGAACATGTCACTTGACCCGAGGCTTCCTTCCTCTCCCCCTTTCTCCCTCCCTCCATTTTTTAGAGCACTTTTATGTTCACAGCCAAATTGAGCAGAAGGTATAGAGATTTCCCCAATACCTCCTGCTTTGTTTCTTTAACTGTAAAATTTCCTAACTCACAGATGTTTTGTGAAGATTAAATCAGATGGCAGTTGTACAAGGCCTGGTTGATTATAAAGCATCACATAGTAATTTATTCATTTAACAGATACTTTCAGTTCATGCTATGTGCTAGGTGCAGGGAAGAGTATTTGAGGCAGGCCCGAGGAGAGATTAGCTACTTCTCCCCATGGAGCCAAGTCCCTAAGATAGGGGTCACTACAGAGGATAAGGAAATTGATAGGCAACAGAGAGAAATAAAAGAATACACAGAGACTATAGTTTATAGTTTTATGTATATAAAAAGATCAGATATAACACAGCAGGGAGTACGTAGGAGACTGGCGTGTCTCTATAAACGCCAGCAGCATGGTTAGATTCATACAGGTTTTTATAATCACAGACATCAATTACCAGTTGTCAAGGTAACATATTTGCATATCAGAATGCAGTTGCTAGGGGATACAGGTAGTGGGTTAGGGTCAAAAGTCTTCTCCAGGGGCTTCTAATCTAGGTGAACAAACAGGTACAAAGTCTTTCAGGGGCTAGCTTCTAAGTTTTAAGAGGTAGTTGTCAGTTAACAGAGGTAAAACAAAAGAGGTATAGTGACTCAATATTTCTTTGATTAGTTATGGTGGACTAATCCACCAATCCAGGAGAGAGCAGGAAGCCCCTCTCTAATAAACAGGTTGTTTATAACCACTGGAGCGTATCTCTGGGCAAAGTGCACTCGTTGTCTGTGGCTCCCATCTTGTGGTCCATATTTGCCTTGTCTTGTCTTTCAAGACATAGGGAGGGTCACAGATTTTGAGATACTGGGAAGCCTTCCTGGAAAACATCCCTACTGGAGATTTGAGAGCTCTCTCATGATAGCAGCTTCTAATAAGTGAACCATTGAGTCCATACATTCCTTCAGGAAAAAATCCTGCAAACTCCTGTTTCTGTCTTTAATATAGTAATATTGGGTTATGCAATAAAATAATGATCTTATGAGCCACATTTCATTAATTCCTCAATCATGTTTTCCCAACATCTAGGCATTAATATCTAGGTGCCAGGGATACAGAAGTGAACAAGGTAGGGAAGGTCTGTGCTCTCATGGAGCACATTTTATTGGGTGAGAACAGATAATGAACACATAATTTAATTGCATACGAAGAAAAGTGCCATGGGTAAAGTAAAGCAGAGTAATGGGATAGGGAGTGACTAGGGGTTGGGTGACAGGTGGTCAGGGAAGGCCACTGTGAGGGAGGTGAATTTTGATCAGAGAACTGAATGATAGAAATGATTTCATTCATGTAGAGACAGTTCCAAATAGAACAGTACACGTAAAGGTCCTGAGGTTGAGTTTGAGACATAATTTAATTTTGATTGTTGCTAAGCCTGTTATATTTACAATATTTTATAATTGATATATTGATTCAGTAAGGCAGCACGAAAATTTCATAAGACCTCAGAGTTATATTGAATAAAATTATTGTGTTGATTACATCTCTTAAAATGTAAACAATATGCTTTAGGGGATTAAAATGATGAAACAGGCTCTAAAACACTGATGTGATGTTTATTCTCAGAGAAAGATTATAATTCTTTCAGCTATACCCTGAGACTTCACTGCTGCCTCATCTATAATAAGCCTTTCATCTGAGCTGTGTGGATCCTGGTGGTGGGGTTAGTAGGATTGTTCTGAAGAGCCATTCTGGAGACATTGAGCATTCCCCTGAGTCTCTATTCCTGGCTTTTGAAAGCAAAGTGAAGATAGAGTTTCACTCCTTTTTTGCTGGAGAGTAATTTTTGCTGATGTCCTGGATTAATGAATAACTAGTTTGAGTTGAGCAGAGTTGGTTAGGAACAAGGAGTAGAAAAGAGATATCAATGGAGCTTAAGTGGCATAGGATAATTGCTAAGAATAAGTACTGGAATAACCATGCAAAGAAGGATGGGGTCGCCAAGATGGGAAAAAAGACTCCCTGAGTGCACCTAATAATAGGCAGACAAAGTTTTGTTTCAGGGAAGAGGCCATGGGAGTCTGGATCTTGTGATATCATCACCTTATCCTTTAGCAATAATGAACAACAGTAAGCACAGCAGGAATCTTGTGTTGGATCTGGAAACTGGGAAAAGGCAGGCAGGAACTCACAGGGCAGTGTTTTCTGGGACTGTGACCTTAGGGATGGAGGAATGGAGACCTCCAGGGACACAGTATTAGGTTGTTGCCCACCCATAGTCTGTAACTGTGAATACACAAATAGCAAAACTGGAATTATTTATAAAATTTTAAATCTACAAACACTGTTTAATCTTAACCATAGGACAAAATAAATTGCTTTCTGTGTGCCGGTTTGCATATTATTTGTGTTCATTGGTCTCCTTTTCTTTACACTTTTAAGAGATTTTACTTAAATATCTGAAAAGAAAAATTTTAAAAGCCTGTTCCACAGTGCATGAAAGTGTATGCAAAATAAGATTCCTCAGCACTTAATTGCTTTAGTGGTTTCCACACTATTGGTGGTGAATAAATAACTTGCTGAATGAATAAATATGAGTAGATGCATACTGATGTGAACGTTAATCAAATTGTATTGTAGGAAGTGACTTTTGAAAGTTTTAGCATTAAGTTTGTGTTTCAGGATGAAAAAAAGGTGACTTTTCAACAGTAAGAACACCCTTTTAAGTACACTTATAGTAGACATCAACCTGGCACACTGTTTTGAGTGTCAGATCATGACCCCTGAAATGGGACTGGCCATAATAGGATGTGATGTATATAACAGAAGTGTTAGATTCAATCCAGCAGCTGTGCTGTCCAGTTCCTGTGCGTCAGAAAGTTCTGCCTTTTAAGCCTGATCCAGTGCCTCATTCTGGGCGGCCAGCAGAGGGCAGTGTTTCACTGAATATTTGTTTATTGGCCTGACAGGACTATTTTGGATGTCTTACCTAGGTCTTCTATCAATCTGCTCAAAGTTAAAGAATAATGCTCTTTATTTCACCTTAGTGTGGTAGGGATTTGTGGTCACTCCTGGAAATTCAAGGATTTTTAATTGCTAGGGCTTAAATTTTCTAGCATCCATTTTTTTATCCTTAATATACATGTGGAGTAAAAACACAAACCAAATTCAAATTTCTTGATTCTGATGGATATGATATCATTTCTTTAACTAGGTTTTCTGTAGACCGATATTTTAGAGTTGTTTTTTTTTAATGAAGATTTCCTTTTTTCACGAGAGAAACAACAAACTAAGGGAATATGCTGCCTTATGCTTCTGTTTCACATAGTGTGGGAAATGTACATTTTTCTCCATGGCTTTCAGTGTTTTCCCATGGCTTTCATCAGAAATTTAATTTTGCTCTTGAAAGAGTGGACTCTTTAGAGCCATTGCAATCCCAGGGCCCTGTGAAATAAAAACCAGTTTGAGATCCATTTTGTTTGTACATATGGTAATATTCCAGAGTGGGCATAAACCTCCTTTAAATCAAATTAACTTAAATTTAAGAGCTCTCTTTACTAGCAATCACACTGATGAAGAACTGTGCTATGAGACATAGCAGAAGGAAGCTGAGGATGGTGAAGATCTGTGTAGTTAGCTCTGTGTGGAGGAAATGGTTCATTTTCACTCATCCTTAATGTTGGTATTTATGGAATGAGAGAAATAACTCAACAAATGTTACGTGGGTAATCTAGGGCAGCACCTAGCTCTGAAAGCCTCAGCAAAATCTGTTGTTTTTGAAAACACTTCACAATATTTGCTTCTGGTTGAGTCATCAGATAATGCTAATTAAACGTGTACTTCTAGGTAGATCATAAACAGTGTTTATTGGTGGTAATTTATCGTGGCTGTTAAACTCTTTAAGTACTTTAATATATTCGTTACAGCCTCTCAGATTTGCTATTTCATTGATTTTCTTTAGAACTGATTTCAATGTTTCATCAAACTTCACCAGCCCAAGGACATTGCACGTTTTATTGCCAATCCTGCGGTGAAGTCATCATAAAGGATAGGTAAGGAATGCATTTAATACTGATTAATTTTGTGCCTGGCAATGATTATCTCTTTTTCTATCATAATTTTTGAAGTAATTGTCAACGCAGCAATATAGGGCTTTCAGATGAGAGCCAGCTTAATGTTACTTTGAACAAAATCAACCACAAAATTTGCCAGCAGTCAGAGTGATTGGCTCTTCCCGGGGAGATAATAGGATGCGGCTTGGAGGGAGGAAGGCTTATCTTGGTCGAAAAGCCTGTGCTGGTCACTGTAGCACCTCTCTTAGGAACAGAGACGTTGGAGTTGTCACTTTTTATTGATTGTGATGGTGAGTGAGGTTTTCCACAGTAAGTGAATTTTCTACCTAACCAAAGGTTTTGCAGCAAAAGTTTTTATTGAACTGTTTTTATCAGTGCCTTCCTAAAATCCATTTCCTATTTCCCCTGATTATTAAAACAGAGCATACAGAGCACAAATTAACCTTTTCTCAATGATTAGGTTAATCTTGTAACCTGTTCGATATGCTGTGATTACCCTGTTGAGATAGGAAGGGCTCTTTGCAGTCTGGGTGTTTTTCTTTTCTTTCTTTTCTTTTTTTTTTTGCATTCCCTAGGGCACTTTTAATTATTTCTTTGTCTTCTTTCTCCCGTCAGCCTTCTTATTTCTTGGGCACAAATTCTTCCCCCTAAATTTTCAGCGTCTAACCACTCGAAGGCTGGAAAGGCAGATCAAAACTTTTTTATTGTTAACAGTATATAAAGAGAAAATTCAGAATTCTTTATTAGACAGGGCTTCTTGAGTCAAGTTCCTGTGACTTTTAAATGAACAGATCCTTCATATCTGAAACCTGCTTCTCTCTCAGTGTCCTTGTTTCAATAATGCCCAACCTCCAGGTAAAAACCTGGTATCATTGCTTGAGTTCCTCCCTATAAGGGTTTCCTCCCATAAATAGTCTCTCACCAGGTACTTTTTCTGTTTTCTTCATTAGCATGTCTTATGTAACTCTACTTTCCTCCATTGTGGGGCCACTACCTTGGTTGAAGCCACTGTCTTCTCACTTAATTACACTTGTTGCCAGCTCCTCATCCACTTTGCCTTCCTCTAGTTTTTGTCTGATCCATTTAGACACTGGGTGAGTGTTGTCAAATGCAGCTAGATTCCCTGTTCAAACCCTTCCATGGCCCTCCTTTTCTTCAGGATAAATTCCATATGTCTTTAGCATGCCACATCAGGTCCTTTGTGAGTTGACCTCTTTTTTTCCTCTCCACCTTCACATTTCAGCCCTCTTTCACCACCCTACTGCCTTCCCCCCCAAAAACACATCATTGTTGACCCCATTCTGGAGATCAGTGTGGATTCTCACAGTCTCTTCATACTTTCCTTCACCCTGGGGACTTATGAAAGCTACTTTCTCCCCCTGGAATGTGCACTATGCTCCTGTCTCCCTTGGTTAGCTCCTACCTGAACTTTAGAATCCAGCTGACAGGGCAGTTACTACTGGGAGCCTTCCAAAACCCTGGGTTGGTTTAGGCGCTCCTCTAAGGTTTACTTGCCTGTCTTCATGATTAAACTCTCAGGTGGAAATAATCTTATTGTCCCCTATATCCTTTATCCCCACTCTACTGAGAGTGCAGTATAGTGTAGTGCCCCATAGTGCAGACTCAGAAGCCAGACCAACTGGGTTTGCATCTAACTTGCACAACCCTGGTTAAGTTACTTAGCCGCTCTGTGCCTCAATTTCCTTATTATGAAAATGCAGCTAACAATAGGACCTTCCTCATATGGTTGTTAGGAGGATCAAGTAAGTTTAAGTGTTTATAACAGTGCCTGGTACATGACAACCATTCAGTATGTGTTAGCTACTACTATAATTATTATTCTTATCATCATCATCACTGCTCTCATCCCCAGCATCAGCCATAGTGCCTGGTGAATAGTATGCTCTCAGTGACTTCTGGCTGGATTGAATTGAATAAATTTGATGTGTTTATTTTGGCCTTCTACCAGCCTTTCTTGCTTGCTTCCTGATTTCTGGCAGTGTCCCAGTTGGATGAGATAACACAAGTTACTCTGGTGTAAGTGGAGGGTTACAGAGCATCCTCAGAATGATCATCTTGAGTAAGAAATGAGGCGACTTTAAATTTGCAGAGGAGAGAACCTTGTCTTTGCTCGGATTACCTAAGGGTTACAGTTGCTGCAGAGTATGTTGTACTCATTGACAGGCCCACTTTATCCTGAAAAGTCCAGAGCATCCCAGTTTACATTGTAGTTCAGCCAAGAATGTTTTCCTTCTGTCAACCTATTTCAGGTTTTGGTTTAATTCTCAGATGAAGTTTCTGAAACATTCATTCCCATACAACAGTGAAGTGACCTAGAAGTTACAGTAGGGACACATTCATTGTGACAGTATTTCCTGGTGCTGCTTACAGTGAAGGACATGTTCATCCATCATTGGCTGATATTTGTGTTTCATTGGGAAAAGATGATATGGAAAACTCTTTATCTGTAGCCCCTATTTTTCCCATTTAGGAACTGTATCTTCTGTTTTGTTTTGGTCTTTTTATGATCATGGAACTGAGAACTAGAAGGGCTTAGAGGCTAACATCGAAGGACAGCATTCACTCTCTCTACCCCGGCCATTGGCAGGCCCTGTAGTGTGGAGAATGGGACCTGGATTTGAACTCCAACTTCATAACTTAGTTGGGGAACCTTGTTTCTACCACCTCAGCTTCTTTTAATAAGGCCTATTTTTCAAACTTGTCAAGAGAGTTAAAGGATGTAATATATCTATAACAGTTAATGCACAACAAGCTCTCTTTAGTTGGTTTTATAGACTTCTCCCCCTTTTCCAAATTGTTCTTATTAGCATACTAGCAAATTATCTAGTTTCATTCCTTTTGTTTCAGGACTCTGATTCACATATGCTGTATGTGCCAGGGAAATCAATCACCTTTCTTCCTTTTTCTCTTTGAGAAAATAAACAGTGGAGTTGACTTAGCTTTTGCCTCTTTTGAGCAAAGCTTACCTGAAAGCCTTTTCATATCACACGTATGTGTCTGGCATGTATATGCCTTCAGTAATGCAGAGAAATCCTTAGTAAATGACTCAAGGTTTTGCTTACATTTTACTCTCAGGTAGCATGCCCCCTGACTGTTTGTTTTATGGGGAAAGAACATATTTTCAAATATCTGCACATGAATTTTATATTGATTGTTTATACCAAATCCATTGGTCTTCTCATTTTACCTTAGTTATCTGTTTTATATGAGTGGTAAGGACAACTTCTGTGCTTGTTAAATAGAAAACAAGACCAAAGGTATTTCAAAAGAGATTGTATGTGCTATAAGGAAAGTAAACTAATTATAAACATCTTTCCCAGGAAAGTACCTTGAAATATATTTTATCTGTATTGGGAGCACCTCAAATAGGAGCAATGGAGCAGGTTTAGATCTGCTTAGAAGCTAGACTTATTATCTGGAAACAAGTTACTTTAATTTCCTGGGCCTCAGTTTCCTCATCTGTAAAATGAGGAAGTTGAATTAGATAAACCTGTGTCTTATTAGCATGAAAATTCTCTTATCAGTGAACCTCATAAAGTTATGCTTTGGGTTTCATGTGCTTTATGATTCATGACTATTTGGCTAGTGTAAGACTTAACACTTGTTCCTTTTTTTTTTAATGAAAAAGGTTTTTGTCAACCTAATTATAGAAATAAGGTATAGACTACAATTTAACTCAATTAGACTCATTAATGGCTTTTAATACTTATTAGCATCAGAGCACATGACATCTGCTAATTATAGCAGCTTTTTTTGTTAATTTAGGATCACATGTTGTTAGACATTTGTTTTGGTTATTTGAAAATAAATAATACCTCGTTTCTTTACAATAAAAATTTCCAATTTATATTTTTACCAGATCAGAATTTTCAATAAAATTTGTCTGAACATGAACAATTTTTAATTATGTTCTTTTTGGGACTAAAAAGCTCTGATGTCAAGCAACAATAATAAAATGTTCTTCTTTGTGAATCATCCTAGAAATAGTTAAACAGTCATTGTGTTTGGAATTTATGTCTCTGAGAAGTAAATTCATGTCATACTTGAATGGCATCATTTTGTCAAGCAAAACTTTCAGACCTAAGCCTTTTGATTTTCAGATCATTTGAAGCAGGCTGCTCTCTGAGGTCTCTGGGCTGGTCCTCCCCGTGCTGCTTGCACTGGCAGAGCAGTGCAAGGTGTCAGCCCAGAGCTCATGAGGGTGTTGAAACTCCAGAAGGAAACCAGCAGGATGGGCTTCATGGAAACATGAGATGTCAGAACATCCAACTGCTTGACTGGTCCACTTGGCAGATCAGCTATAATTGTAGTCTGAAAATAACTACTCCCGCGAATACAGTCACTTTCTATGTTAAAGTGAACAAAGAGGTTAATAAAGACTACAGGCACAAACCTGGACTGTTGGTAATATTATACAAACTTTTGGAACATAATTAAACTTTTATAGGTCTAATCATACTATGTACATAATAGTATTAAAAGGCAAAGCTAGTTTTATAGGATTTGTGACATACCAGTTAGAGAATGTCACTTGAATTTATTAATGTCTAAATTTCAGCAGCCATATTTTGAGCTTTAAATATTTGATGCTATTCTTAAGATTCTTAATGTCTGTTTGATTATAACCCAATCTGTAAAAGCTTTGTGTTATTAAAATTGTGGATTATCACTAATTAATGGTTGATTTTAAAGCTAAGGGGCATTTCATTTTTGTGTGTGTATGTTTATTTTCTTATTCTTTATTTTATTTTTCTTCTCTTTATTTTCTTATTTTCTGTAACTTTAAGGGAGGTACATTTTCTTGTGTATATGTTTAAGTGTTAAATACATCATCAATCAATAGCATTTATTAAAAGTTGTGTATTTTTAGTTATTCCAAAAGTTTGTGCTCAAGATGCATTAAAAATAACTAGCAAATTTTAATTTGCTATAAACCTGCATTGCTGTTCATCATAGAATCTTAAACTGAGAGAAAATTTAAGAAACAATTTCATTCTTTTTTTGAGCTTCAGCAGGTTTTTACCTAAAAACTACCTGGAAAAAAAATGGTATCTATTTTATTTTGCAAATTCTCTTGGGAAGTAGAACATATCAAAGTATGCTTTTCAGGGTTTTAGATAGATATACTTTAAGTAGAGCTGTGATTAAAATACATCTTTTGTTCTTAAAGGTTTTATGATTTTTCCAAAACATCAGAAAATTTTTTTTCTGCTATAAAAACCCTTTTATCTTTGCAATGACTTGAGAATTAGGTACTTTCTTGCCCCTGATGTATTATGGAGATGGTTATAAGACATATTATAGCTTTTATTCACTATGATATGGGGTCAAGCAAGTTAAGTTTAAAATATATTTTGTGTTAATGAGCATTGTATCAGGTCACTGTAAATCTTGGTATACAGTTTCATTTCCTTGATCACAAATGAGTTTTTGTGCATTGAGGGTCTGTTTATTTACACTATGTGCAGAATGTCAGGGGACAGAGAATCATGATAGAGAAGGTCTAGGAGCCTATTTTGGCCTAACTCCCACTCTAAATAGGCAATTTGTTTGCCCTCTTCTTCTTGATAAAAATTCAAGTCGGACCTGTTACTTCCCTGCCTAAAATTCTATAATGCTTCCCACTTATCTGTAGGACCAAGTCCCCATCCCTTAGTGTGGCCCCTAGCACCCCACACAGTTTGCCACCACCCCACCTGCCTGGTCTCTTCTATGGTTATTCTACATTGCCAGAAAAGGGAATATATTCCAAGGGAAAGAGTTTCATTTTGGAGCCAATAAGACTTGGGTTAAGATGTTGGCATTGCTGATCACCTCTCACTGTGTGAACTTGTGTAGATTAATACTTCCCAGCTTCACTTTCTTCTATTATAACAGAGGAATGATATTTCTTATCTCACAGAGTTGTTGTGAACATTAAATGAAGTAAGGTGTGTGTCGTACCCACCAGGGGTCTTTTTAAGTTCAACTAAACATGCAGACTCACAAGACTACCACAGGCCAACTTTCTTGCCAGGGGGCAGCATCAAGAATTCCTCTCAGCAGGGGCTGTGGAGCATTTTATGCAAGTGACAGCTCACATACCTGTCTGGGGATTCCTGTCTCTCCACATGACATAGTTCCAGGTACAAGGCACAAGATCTTCATGGGGGAGGTACTAGAACTGCCCTGGCTTAGAAGAAGCCACATGCCTTAAGCATCCAATATCTCTTGTAACAATTCTTGGGCATAGTTTGTAGGGTTCCCCACAAAAGATTTCATTCAGGGAAGCCCAAAGCATGGCATGCTCATCAGACATTTAAGCTCATTCATAGTTCTTCCCAGTTCAGGGAATCATTTTTACCATAAGCAATGTTGCCTAGTGATACAGTCCATGTCTAAGATCTTACCTGGTTTCCAGGGTAACAGCGCTAGATGGTTAAACCAAAGGTCAGATTTCTCAGGCAGCAAGGGAAAAGGTTTGTTAACCCTTTAATCTCAGTATGCAACAGACCTAACCAGTTGCCTCATGTGTTATAGTTATTAAAATGTGCTAGTTCATTTTTTTTTTTTAACAAATATTTAAGAGTTTACACTGTAAGGCTTACACTGCTATGTCAGACAGTAGGAATACAGGCAGTAAGGTAAACAGATATGGCATCTACCTTCATGTTGTTTCTTCCATGATGCCCTTAATTCGTTTTATTGTCTGGAGAACTACTATTTATTTTTCAAAGGCCAGCTCACATATTACCTCTTCTCTGAAGTCCATGTGCAGTCTACTCCCCTAACACTTTTATGTATATTGACCTGAATTCATGGATTGGTTTTGAGGACCTATGAATCCCTTAAAATAATATGTAGATTTTGTGTGCTTGCAGGAATGTGTGTTTGAGGAGGGAGCTAATGTTCTTATTACATATTCAAAGGGATCTGTGCTACTCCCCCTGCTCCTAATAGGTTAGAACCATTACTCAGTTATACGCATGTGTTACATGTGGTTTTATTGTTTGTTTATATCTATATTTCTTACTAGAGCACAAGTACCTTAAGAGAAGGGACTGTTTATATTTATATTTTGTGCCAGCAGACTAATTCACAGCAGACTTTTAGGGAATGTATTGAAAGAATTCCTTCTCAGTATCCTTAACAGGCTCAGCTGCTTGATGATGCCAGTAGTGCAGCATATCCTAATTTGAAAGGGCAAATTCTTCCTTATGTTAAACTAAAATTAGCCTTGCTTGTTCCTAGCTCTGTCCTCTACAGTTAGAAATTGTCTACCCTCTTCTGAACTAATTACTCTTTTATGAGACTCATAGTGGATTGGGGAATCAAAAACAATGGTTAACATGGGGGAATTGTTAGAAAATGATACATTCACATTTTACATACTTAAAACATCTAAATGCACCTTAATTTGTTAGTATTCTTTTAGGAGAAACCTAGCAGATATCACCTTAACCAAGTGATTAAGATTAACATCACCAATGATAAATCGTGTTGATAGAACGTACCCTCTGATATGATGTGATGAGAAGGGTACCTCATCTCTGTGAGATTCTTCCCCCAATCCCATAACCCCAGTCTAATCTTGAGACACTATCAGATAAACTCAGGAATATTCTATGAAATGTCTGGCCAATATTCTTCAAAAATCTCAAGGTCCTGAAAAATAAGGAAATTCTGAGAAACTATCACTGACCAGAAGAGACTAGGAAGACATGATAACTAAATGCAATGTGTTATCATAGATTGGATCTTGGAACAAAAAAGAAAAAAGGACAATGGAAAAACTGGTGAAATCCAGATAAAGTCTATAGTTTTGACAAATCTACCATGGTTATATAAGATGTAAACATCAGGGAAAGCTAGGTGAAGTATATATTTGGGAACTGTCTTGTGACTTTTTTTAAACTATCTAACTTTTCTACAAATCTAAAATTATTCCAAAATTAAAAGTTCATGAGAATATAATAACAGAAGAAATCACAGAAGAAAGTTGTTAGGTGCTTTGAAATTTAAGTCATGTAAACCATATTAAAAGGCAATAACACACAAAAAATTTGTAATAGATAATAGACAAAGGGCCAATATTTTTAATATAGAATATACTTTTAAAAATTAATAAGAACATACTAACACCTCACTGGGAAAGAATCATTGATCACAATTCATAGAAGAAACACAGTGGTCAATAAATAGGAAAACACATTCGGTCTCACAAGTAATTGAGAATATTTTCACTCATTACTTGTGGAAAGATGGAAAAATGATAGTATTCAATTGTTAAAATGGTAAGTACAAGAATTATAGATTGGTATAGCCTTTCTGGAAAGAAGTTCACCAGATGGGTGTTGGGTTTTAAAATATGCATATCATTTCTGCTTATCACCTCACATAAGATTTTTTTCCCAAGGAAATAATCAGATGTGTACACAAGTTTTCTATAGGAACATTTATCACATGGATATCGATAATGGAAAATTCAAAACCTAAATATCTACCAGTGAGGGAATGATCTCAAAAGTTTTGACATACCCATGGAATTGAATATTGTGGAGTTATTAAGAACCATGATATGGCTAAATACAACAAGCAATATATAGTTTATGTATATCCACTGATCCCAAATTTTGCATGCATATATATAAATGTATCTCTTGAAAGGATGGCAAAGAAACTTACAATCATGTAAAAAATAGTTACTTATATTTGGGCAGTGAGAAGAGATGATTTTTGTTTTCTTTATACTTCTTTGCATTTTTAAAATTGTCTACAGTGAATATATAATACTTCTGTAATTGGGGGAAAATTAACATTGCAAGCCATGTGGTTGATGAGTTTCTTTCATCTCTCATGCTGATTTCATTAAGAAAATGTGAGGTTCATTCTGTGCTATAAAAAATAGTTTTTCCTCTTTCCACTAGGAAGCTCCTCAGGGTGCTCCCACTGCCGACTGAGAACTGGGGAGCTCTAGTTGGAGAATGGTGTTGTCATCCCGACCCTTTTGCTAATAAGCCACTTCATCCACAAGAGAATGACTGTTTTATTGGAGACACTTTCTTCTTGGTGAATTTAAGAACTGATATCGGGCATCCAAGACCTGAATCATCCCCAGTGGAGATGCACTGTGTTTCTTCCAAGAACCATCTTAAACCGGTAAAATATCATCTCAAAATAAATGCTAATTTAGAGGTTGGCTTAGATACTGGGTTCTTCAATCTTTTCTTAATTCAGGGCTTGTTACATAGACTGTTCTAAGGCCCAAATCCATTCTTTTTAACTGCCTTTATTCTCCAGCTCTGCTCTGTTGATACGGGAAGAACATATGGTCTTAAACCAAAACAGCCACAGAGGGCCTGGAGGAACAAGGAAAAGAGGACTTCTTCACACTTAGACTTGGGAGTGCTACTGTTTTACAACCAAAATGCCCCACTTTCTTATTTTTAGGACAGTATTTCATAATCTGGATGCATTTTATCCTAAATAGTCTGATCTAAATTAAAAGTGCTCTCTTGCTCCAGTACTGACTCTACAATTAGGCCCCTAGGTGTTTTACTGTTTCTGCCCATAGTCTAGCCTTCTGCTGAAGTCGTAAATGCAGATGCCATCAAGGAAAAAGAGGAAATGGAGAAGCCCAGGAATGGAGATAAAACTAGTGTTTCAGGCTCTAAGTTGGTGCTTGACTATGTGAGGTCAGGTGGCTATTGCTATATAAGTTGCTTTAGGGGGAAGGCAGTTTCCATTTATTGCAGAGAACAAGTGGTTTGCTTTATTTTAAAAGAAAATCAGTGGTGTTGGCTTGGCCCTTATGAGAAATAATTTTCCAGATAGCCAGTCAATATAGATGTGATTTTAAAAGTAATGGAAATCATTGCCAGAGAATCATTTCAACATCTGATTATTGGTAGGAACAAAAGCATTGTGTTTCAAATTTCATTTAGAACTCATTTAATTTTTCTAATAAGAACTGAGCTACTGCAGGAAATATGCAGCATTTGGGTGGCTCTTAGGTTGTAAACCTGATCATAGAACTATTTTGAGGGAGATTAAGGAAATTCATCAAATATTGATGTTTAACTGACAACTGTCAGTTAAAATTATTTTAGTGCCTTATCTCTCACTATAAATGGAAATCCCTTTATCTAATGGTTCACTTTAGTGAAATGTAGTACTTTAGCATTCCATATTTTTAAAGGTAAATGGTAAGAAGTTAATGTAAACTTATATTTAATATCATTATGTTAAATTTGAGGTTTTACCTAAGTTTATATGCTAATACTTTATTATTTTATGTTTTAACTTTTATTTTTATGATTAAGCTATACATTTCAATATATTTGGAGGGCATGAGCGAAAAAGGAGTGGAGAAAGATTAAATGAGAGAAATCATATTTCCCTTTGTAGATAAACTGCACTCTATGCTAAAATATATTCTTCACATTTACACTTTATCAGATGTGCCACTTATAAGAATTTCTCTTCATTGTAAACAGCCATCTTATGTGTTAAAGAACAACCCTTCATATTTAGACATTAAAGTTTTTAGTATCAAGGAGACTGTGGGAAATCATGTACTATCATGATAAGCTGCTATTGGCAAGATTGTTTCCAAGTTAGCCTGGATGGAAGTTTCACTTTAATTGCGTATTGTAGCAGTTGAAAGAGTGTGCCTGTGACCAAAATAGTAACATAAATTTGGAGGGATTGCTTAAACAGTGTTCTCAAGGCTCCTGTGGGAACAACACTGCTCTGTGCTATTGAAAACCTATTTATCATATCACCCAGTCTAGCCATCTAGCAGGGTTTTGAAATGTCACATGGTGACAAAGCATCCTAATGGTACCCCTTGGGAAACATTTTTTTTTGGTAAGACAATATCAAGGGTCCTTAGAAATTGAAACAACACAAAGGAAAATAAAAGCGAGGACAGAAGGCTAATCCGCCTCTCTGAACAGCATTGCCATCTCTCAAATATATTGATTTAATTAGTCCACAACAATGTCTTTCTTCAAAGTTTGCTCTGTTGAGTTCCCACACTGTTAGGCTGCTTCATTGCACAACTGTATTATTTCCTTGAAGCATAGGTGAAGAAAAATGTATTATTACAAAGCAGAGATTCTCTTTAAACAAAATTAACATGTTATAATATTTTAATTTAAAAGATCTACTTTTAAAAATAAAGCCTAAGAATATTTTTCTTCAGTACCCTTTTAGAGTTTATACTACCTTATTTGAGCCTCGGTCCATGTGGTAGTATGTAGTTTTTATTGTCAAAACATATCTGCTGAAGATTTCCCTATTATATTTATTTGTTATCGCTTGTGCTATTTTTGGTGTCTACCAACATAATAAAAATTTTGCATCTTATAATAGGATGATAAAGATGGCATTTCATCTTTTTATAAGATTCCTGATGTTATTCAACACTTATAAAGTATAGCCACACTGATAACTTTATTCTGTTTTTTTAAAGAACAAATAAAATTCAACTTTGATGATATTATTGCTGGCAAGTATGACTGACAACTTTTTTTGCTTTTTTGGGGTACTTAGTAATAATTTATTGATTTTGGTGATTTGTTTTATTAAATCCATAAATGTGTCTTTTTTTGTGTTCTTGGAAAAATATGTTCAACTTTGTAAATATTCACAAGTATACAAAGAATAGTATTATGAACTTCAATATGCCAATCATCTTGATTCATCAAGTATGCTTTGCTTTTTATTTTTGCTAAAATGATTTAAAGCAAATCTCAGTCATTATGTATGTCATTTCATCCATCTTTGTTTCAATATGTATTTCTAAAGACATGGATTTTTTTGCATAACTACACTGTTGTTATCACATCTGATAAAATTAATAATTATTCCCTGATGATATAATACCAGGCCATATACAAATTTTATGAGTTGTCTTAAAAGTGTCTTTTACAAAAAAAAAGGGAATGATACATGAGATAACAGATATGCTAATTATCCTGATCTGATCACACTACACTTAATATGTATCCAAACATCACCAGGTACCCATAAATATGTACAATTATTATGTACCAATTAAAAAATAAAATATAATAAAAGAAAAAAAATAAAACAACAAAAAAGTGTCTTTTACTATAGGTTTGTTTGAACAACATTTGGTTGTTTGAGGTAATTTGCTTTTTGTTGATCAGATTTTTAAATCCTAATTACTCGTGTCTGGTAAGGGTTGAATCTTATTTTAAAAACAAGAAACACTTATCCTCCTTCCTTGAAAGACAAAGCAAAATGTTCTATGAGAGCAATTATAAATGAAATACATAACAGAGCATCTGACAAAAAAATTTCTGCTTCAAATAGAAAAATCCTTTTTTCTCAAGCACTACTATTCCTATACCCTGTATTAGCTTTTAATAAAGCCCGTAGTTTTTGGTAAGATTTAATGAGGATGGTCAAATTTAACTTGTACAAAATAGTATCCTTTAAAAAGTATTTGTAATACCACTTTGGGCTCACATGGATATGTTTCACTGTAAGAAAGCATGAAACTGCCAAAATGTCAACCTTTGCAGTCAGCCATACTGGCTTTCTGAGCTCTCTTCTTCCTGGACCTGAACAAATTGGCACCTTCCTAGGTTTCTGTATCTTTGTAGTACCTTTGATGGAAATGTCCCAATCTGGTCACCTGTCTGAGACCTGCTATTTGCAATGTGCCAGATACAAGGATATGAGTGCAAAGGCCAGAGATGGGGTACTCTGGCCCAGGGGTACTCTGGCCCAGGGATACTCTGTGGGGCCCACTTCATGAGTGTGCCTGGGTAAATGTTTGAACCAGGTCCGAGCTGACTTATGGAGCTCACGTGTGCTTTTGTTTTCTCAGCAGATACTTTTAGAGAAAGACTAGAGAATCTGTCCAAATACTGCAACTAGACTAGGGAAAATGGGATAAGTGTTTATATTACTGAAGATTTCTTCATTATATGAAGGGATTCATCTCAGGAGTTCTTCCTATAGGGAAGTGCTGTGGGGCATTTATGGATTTTTACTAGTAGCATAGATTTGTGGTTGGGTGAAAGAATGAATCATAGAGAACCGCCCCCCCATATAAGTTGCACAGTTGCTTTTGACTTTTTGACCTCTAACTAAAGTAAACACGTTTTTTACATCAGGATCTGATCACACACACAGACACAAACACACCTAAAATTAGTTTCTTGAAGCAATACTTATCCAGTGTTTGAATCACTGTTGTATATTCTATTGTATTTCACTTAAAAAATTCAAGCTATAACCCCCTGAATTGGTTCCATGAATTGGTTCCCACTAATGGTGTGTGACCTGTAGTTTGTAAAACAATTAGCATGGTGTTCAGAAGCCTCAGCATCTATGGGACCTGGATTTGAACATCAGCTTTTCTAGCAGCATGTCCATGAATCAACTGAAATGTGCTGCTTATGCAACTTTTCAGGAAATAGTTATTTATGCCTAGGGAAAATAATTATACCCAAATTTATACTAATCAGTTAAGACTTATTCCTTAGATTACTACATATGTTATCCCACATCAAAAACTCATTGTCTTTCCTTACTTTGGCCTACACTCTTTTCTGTAATTTCCCTGGAGAGGTAACCTGAATGTCCAGAGTTGCAGAATTTCGTTTTCCCCGCCTATTTTGTATGGTTTCTGCCATGCTACAGTATGTCTGGGTGGGAGGAAAGTTGTGTGGCTTTAACAAAGGTATAACTATGGATGTGCAAAGGAGCATTTTTGGTTTAATGATTAGGTGAATGCTAGCTATTTTAATCTGTATTCCATATAATGAATTTGGATTTTTGAAGTTTAATAATGTTTGAAGTTTTAAAGTTTAAGAATGTTTCAAGAATTTGCTGCAGAACACTGTTCATCTTTCCAATTATAGTGCACATCTTAAAGGGAAAAAATAGAACTATAGGAACAGGTTAGATATTTTTAACTTTTCAATTATGGGTGGCTATGAGTTGTAGGTTACTTTTACATAAATTACAGTAGACTAGAAATCAAAATAATATGAGTTCAAGTTCTGATTTTTCTGTATTTTATACACATGAGTTAGAGTAAGTCATTAAACCCTCTCTGCTTTTGTTGCCTACCATATGCCTGTTCTAAATTATAAGGCTATTTGGAATTGCTTTTTAGAAATGTAAGGTGCTGCTTGTTCAAATTATTTGGCAACGTTTGGATTACCAAGAAGTGGCTAGGTTTGGAAAAGTCAGTCTGTGTATTATTTGGTTTTAAGATTTGAAAAAAATTATTGCCATGCATGTGAGTTATGGTCACAAGCTAAACATATTCCCAGTATTTAGTAGAGGGCAGAGTAAAATGTAAAGTTCAATGTATACTCTAGGGACTATGTTAAAATTATATATTCCTTTTAAGAAAAGCTGAATGACATTTAAATGACATTTTCTGTTCTGCAGGAACCAAAGGCAAATACCAAGGTAATTTGTAAGCGTTGCAAGGTAACGTTGGGAGAGACCGTGTCATCAGGTAAGAATTTCATAACAAAAAGCCAAAATGATTGCCTTCTTGTTTAAAAGCCAGAATGAGATTTTATATAGTAAATATATAGGAAAGATAGATGGTTAATGTATGTTTTAGAATTGATGCTTTTCAAAATAGAAACCAACTAACATATCATCCAATATGCCAAGAAGTTTGTATATTTTGACCTTTATGAGTACAGAATATTGAGTTATAAGCATTAAAAAGCTGGATCATTTTCAGTATTTTATATCTTCTTTGTAGACATAAAGCAATAATATAAAGTTTGTACTTGGGTCTATCTTAAGAAGACTAGAACCTTTTTCTTAATATACCTTCTCAATCCAAAGAGTTAGTGCTCAGAGATGAAGAAGTTGCTTTTCTTGGCTGCCATCTGCCTTAGGGCTGTATTTTCTGGTTAGGGGTGGGAAAGGACCTATTGAAATGTAAGAAAACACATTCTGAGTTTTGTACTTTGTTCCTTATTCTCTTTTCCTAGTAATGTTAATTATACTTTATATAAACTCTATGTTATACTCTACCTTAAAATATAATAAAATCATGATATTTAAAATACATTGCTATTTAAAGATACGGTTTAAAATGACTAGAGAGCTACAACATGCTGTGTAAGCTTGTGGGTGATGAATAATTGCTTTTAATATAATTAATTAGAAGATGTAATTTAAGTGAAGCTGCTGTACTTAATGAAAGGCAGGTGGTGTATTTGTTTGTTTTTTTAAATGATCAGATTTTTGCAAATAGTTGCTTGCTCAAAGTGAGCAGAATAGGAAGAGTGAGTAGTAGTAAAGGATGCCATCCTCAGTGTCATTTTTGGAGAATGAAAGCAAACTCCTTAAGCAATATCTTAGAGAATGTTAAGGCTTTCCGTTAAATAAGGCGAATTGATTCCTAAATCTTTTTCTCCTCCCTGAAGTCCAATCAAAATGTCAGTTAAGGAATAAAAAGATGTATATCTACAAAGACAAAAAGAAATGGAGAGGAGACAACAGTGACATAAACAAGTGATAGAAGCAAACTTTTCTGAAACACACATGGCAGTGTGGAAGAAGCTGCAGCCTAGGTGTCTATTGAAGATCATTTGGATGAGGAGTGAACCCATACTGACTGTAGAGCCCTATAAAAGGTCAGAATTTAGAGGCAGCAGGTAACAGGAAAGGCAGTCTGAGGCAAAGAGCTGGGAGCAGGATTAGTTCAAAGTTTATATATGTAGCTATTAGACTTCTAGGTTTCCTACTTTACTTTCAGCAATCCTCAAGTTAGGGGATTGGAAGACTTTTTTTTTTTTGAAAAATGGAAGAATACCAAGTAGAGAAAAGACTTATAGACACTAATTCTTTGGGGTCGTTCAACCGAAAATGAGCTTATATTGTCATTCTACAAAAATGAGCTTAAGCTGGGCACAGTGGCATGTACCTGTATTCCCAGCTACTTGAGAGGCTGAAGCAGGAGGATCACTTGAGCCCAGGAGTTCAAGGCTATCATCCACTACAATTGTGCCTGTGAATAGCCGTGTACTCCAGCCTAGACAACATAATGAGACCCCATCTCTACAAACAAAATAAAAAAATAAAAAAGAGCTTACATTTAGCTATTGTGTAGTCAGTAAGCCTTGTACGTATACCCAAGAGCTTCCTCTCAGCATTTTATTGTTTTATACTTACGTACAAATGTATTGCTGAGAATCACCAAATGTTTGAGGAAATCTCCAACATAAAAGAAACCAAGGCAAATAAATAAGCAATGAAACAAATTCAAAGCATTGATAAGAAAAAAAATTATGTAGACAGCAAAAGAAAACTTTTTAAAGAAACATAAAATACCCTTGGAGAAATGAAATAATATTGCTTCAATAATTCAGAGAACATGGAATTAAAAATGTAATGTTCAGCCAGGTACAGTTGCTCATGTCTAATCCCAGTGTTTTGGGAGGCTGAGGCAAGAGGATCACTTGAGGCCAAGAGTTTAAGACCATCCTGGACAACATAGTAGAACCTAATCTCTACAAAAAAAAAAGTTAGCCTGGCGTGGTGGCACTCACCTCTAGTCCTGGCTACTTGGGAGGCTGAGGCAGGAGGATCACTTGAGCCCAGGAGTTTGAGGTTACAGTGAAACACTGGACTCTAGCCTGGGCAAGAGGGATATCCTATCTCTAAAAAAAAAAAAAAGTAATAGCTTTAAAAAAACCCAAAGAACTGAGAGATAAAATTAAGGAACTGTCTCAGAAATCAGAACCAAAAGATAGAGATAAAAAATTCTGATAGAAATCAGAACCAAAAGATAGAGATTAAAAAAAGATTAAAAATTAAAAAGAAGATATATCAAAAATATATTATCATATAAGTTTACTGAAGGTAGGGACATTGTCTATCTTGTTTATCCCTGTAACCTCAGCACTGAGAGTAATGTCTGGCACATAGTGAGTACCCAGTAAATATCTGTCGAATGAATAAATGAATTGAGCCTTTCAGGACAACCAACATCTAGCTAATAGAAATTCTAGAAAGAGAGAATAGAAATAACAGGGCTTAGACAATTATCAAAGGAAAAAATAGTAAAAATTTATTACAAGACTATTTTCCAGAGCTAGGACTTCAGGTTCTTGACTGAAAGGGTCCACTAAGTGACCAGTGTCATTAATGGAGGGATGGCAGGGAAGCCACTCCAGGCCACATCACTGAGCAATTTCAGAACACCATGGGTGAAGTTTCCAGAGGGGAAAAAAGCAGTTAGTATACAATGGATTAGGAATAAAATAGCGTTGAACTTCCTAATAGCACAGCTGAAAGCTAGAGGACAATGAAGCAATGTTTTCATAATTTGAAAGGAAAAACATTTTCAACCCAGAATTCTAGACACAACCTAAACCATCAGTTAAATATGAAGATATTAAATGCACTTTGGGAAATAACAAAGTCTCAAAACATAGACCTCAGAGGTATGTTTTCATTAGGAATCTACCATAGGATATGTATCAGCCAAACTAGAGATTTAACCTAGAAAGAGATGACATAGGATTGGGGAAACATGGAAATAATGTATTACTAGCAGACCTGCTCTACAAAAAATGCTAAAGGAAGTTGTTCAGGTTGAAGTGAAAAGTATCAGGTAGTAACTGGAATCTAAAGGAAGGAATAAAGAGCAAGGGAAATGGAAAATATGTGAGTAACTTACCACAAAAGCAAACTCAAAAGAGGCACAAAATTCAAGCCATATTTTCCCCGCAATTTGCCAGTTCTCTAACATTGGAACTTTTGTTTCGATTGCTTTGAGAATTAAGGATAGAAATCAAACACTGTGCAAGATGGGGAACCTGACAAGCGGCTGTCCCCACAAAAAAATTGAGACCCTGAAGTCCATACCCTCACAGTGAAGATGAATCAGAAGGGGAACATCCCTGTAAAATTATGGACAGGTATCAATCCGTTGGGACTTTAGGAAATTTCAAATCTTAAACTTGGTTTAGTTTGCCTTGGTCTAGGCATGACCTCAGGTGCCTTGTAGGCGTTTGAATCAAATGCAAATCATCTCTAGAGGGAAGTACCTTCATTGTAAAGCTCACATTATTCCCACAAGTAATTTTTCAATTACAGTACTTAGCATAGAACCAAAAAAATAAATAGGCACACAAGTAAACTATACTTCTGTCATCAAGAATTAACAAAAACAGCTGACAATGAAAATAGAATTCTTATTGGAATTATATGTAAACTGTAAAACAACCATGCTTAGTATATTTAATAATATAAAAAGTTTGAAGATTGCTGAAAGGAAAAGGAAACTTTGAGAAAGAGCCACAATAGAATTTCTAGAAAAATATACTTGAAATTAAAAACTCAGTGGGTTATTTAACAACAGATTAGGTACTACTTAAAGAAAGAATTAATGAACAGAAGATAAATGACAAGAAAAATCTGTAATTCAGCACAGAGAGACAAAAGGCAAAAACTATAGAAGAGAGAGTAAGAGACATAGAACATAGACTGAGGCAAAAATCTGATGTATGTTTAATCAGACTTCCAGGAGGAAAAGAATGGAGCATAGGCAATATTTGAAAAGATACTTTCTGAGAATTGTAATTTACAAAAGTGATAAAGAACAACAGTCTATAGATTCAGGAAGAACAGTGAATTTCAATTCAATGATGCCCAAGTAAGGTAAATAAAAAGAAATCTATACCTAGACACATCAGAGTAATACTGCAGAATAAAAAGCAAAGAGAAACTTTCAAAAGTAACTAAAGAAAAGTGACAGATCACCCTCAAAGGAGCAGTGGTAATGGAAGTTTGAAGACAGTGGAATGATTCTGTCAATGTGCACAAAGAAATAATTGTTGATCCTAGGACTTTGTATAAAGTGAAAATGTCCTTGAAGAATGAAGGCAAAGATAAATATATTTTTTTGACAACACAAACTGGGATAATTCACCACTAGTGGTTTCTTACTGAAAGAAATTCTGCCCATACTCAGGTAGAAGAAAATGACCCCAGGTAGAAGGTTTAAGTTCAAGAAGGACTGGTAAAGAAAGCGGGAAGTATATGACACTAAATGAATGTTAATTGTATAAAACAATAATAATACCTGTGGGATTAAAATTATATAATTAAATTGTAGGGTAACAGAGGGGATAAAAGGTATCACTTCATAATATTAAAAGGATTAATTCTGCATCTAATAACATGACATCAAAGTAGTGAAGTAAAAATTTACAAAACTTAATGGAGAAATAGGTAAATCTGTCATCATGGCTCTCTCTATAAAATAATCTATTAAACTATCTATTGGTTTTATTTTTTGCCCTTTTCTGTCTATAATATTGAGTAATTAATAACTTTTTCAAAAAAATCTACCAGAAATAATATTGTGTCTCATTAAAAATTGTTCGACAGCACCATTTTTAATGACAACACCATTTTCAATTACTTCTGGTTTTATTTTTTTATTTTATTATTTTTTTTTTTTTGAGACAGAGTCTCACTTTGTTGCCCAGGCTAGAGTGAGTGCCGTGGCGTCAGCCTAGCTCACAGCAACCTCAAACTCCTGGCTCAAGCAATCCTCCTGCCTCAGCCTCCCATACTTCTGGTTTTAATTTGACTAATTTAAAATGTGAAACATGCATGAGATTCTGTTACCTAAGTATATAATTGCTTATCCAACCCATTCTCAATTTTTAGTCATTGAGTCATTGTTTTCAGCATTTTTCTATTATTATGAGCATCTTTATAGGTCAGTTTTTGCATATATCCATGAGTATTTCTTTGAGATAAACTCTTAGGTATTTAATTTTGGTGTCTAAATATATACACAATTTTAAGGCCTTTGCCAAGCAGGTTTCCAGAAATCTGTCGTTTTCAATTTTCACAGCGGTATGTAAATAAGCATAGCCACTTCTCATAAGTGTATACAGTACTGTACCTTATCCTTTAAAAATATTTTGTTTGATGCTAAAATAAATCTCATTTTGATTTGTATTTCCTTTATTGCTGGTGAAATTAAATATTTTTCATACATTTTTAAATCCAAGATGATTGTGTTTACATTCATATCTATTAGTATCTAGTCTACTGTTTAAAATTTTGTAAACTAATCAGGTAACCAGAGTTGATGAGACTTGTGTGTTAATAGAGTCAGTGAGATTCTTGGTAAATACTAATGTTGAAGTTCACAGCATCTGTGCACAGGCTTTGGGATACTATGATTAAAAAACCTTTTTTGGTTACTTCAGCTTTGTAGCCATTTTACAGAAATGAGTAAACTCAGTGCCAGATTTTGGCATAAGTGAACCATGACTGTGATGTGACTAATTTTTATAACCTTCCAAATGTGTGAGCAGAGTCTTGCTGCAACAGATTCACTTTGGGCATGATTTTCTAAAAAGACACTGTGCTGTCTGAAGTTTCAGAGCTATCTCCTTATAGTTACCAATGCTTTGTCTTCTGAACCTAAGTAGTTTGTAGAAAATATTTATTGACTGTTAATTTCACAAGTATGTTGAATATTTAGTTTGGAATTTCACAATTGGAGACCAACATGCCCACAATAAAATTATTACTGTATTGGGGATAGTCTTACTTTTCTTCTCTTTTGCTTCTAGAAACCACTAAGTTTTATGTGACAGAGATAATTATTCGGCCATCTGATAGCAGTTTTCTGATCATACCAAGGTACAAATAGCAAACTAAGCTTATTTTATAATTTCAAATGCACGAAAAGGGAGGCACAGTTGATCATGGGGAATCTATTTTTATTCATAGCATTCTAATTTGGAAAGGAATAAAAAAGACCTTTAAGAAAGGCTTTTCATTTTTTTGAATTATTATTATTATTTTAGAAACAAGATCTTGCTTTGTTGCCCTGTCCCCCAGACTGGAGTGTAGTGGCATGTCCTGGCTCATGGCCATCTTCCCACCTCAGCCTCATGAGTAGCTGGGACTATAGGCACAAGCCACTGTGCCTGGCTAATTTTTAAATTTTTTACAGAATTGGGGGCCTTGTTCTGTTGCCCAGGCTGGTCTCCAACTGCTGGGCTCAAGCAATCCTCCCACCTCATCATCCAAAGTGCTGGAATTATAGATGTGAGCTACCATGCCCAGCTGAGAAAGGCTTTTAGACAGTTGAATCAAACCATACATATAAAAGATTTGAGAATTTATTTCTTTATGTTTTGCTTATGTAATGGTATGGACAAATGTGCTCATAACTCCTATGTATTAAAAAAAAAAGATACTTAGCCACTAAATCTACTAGTGTTTCTTTTCTTTGAATCTTTTTAAATTCGCATATAGAAGTTAACTATGGTATGTCTTCATTTCAATTTATTTATTGATATCCAAAAATTATGTCAATCTGAACATAGCTTTGAATTTTATCCTCCGTAAATATTTTGATTTTGTACCTTAGAGCTGATACTTTGGGGATATCCAGATGGAAAAAATTGTAGACTATACTGTCTAATGTTTGGGAAGAAATTTCTTACCTTCTTTTGTAACTTAGTTATTCATTATTTAATGTGCTACAGCATAAATGGAATATTGACTTGTTCTGACATGGTTTCTTTTTTTAATTCAGTGAGGTGAATAGTTAGTTTTGGGATAGAAAATGTATTAAGTATTGGAGAATGGGTTTTAAGAATAATGGAGCAAACATACATATGTTAAAATATATTAAAATCCATATTAGCACAGGTTGTGAGAGAATGGGTAGTGAATAGAAGTCTGGCATGCTGACATCTCTGCCTTTTAGGTACCCTGTGGGTATTTTTGGCTTATCTTGCCAGTTAGAGTTATTACGAGAGACACATTGTGAAAACTGATTTCTGTTCAAATAGGTCTCAGTTTGTCCAGAGCGTGATTGCCCAGTGCTTGGTGGAACTCTCCTCTGCTAGAAGCACTTTTAGATTCACTATTCAAGGTCAGGATGGCAGAGTATACATCTTGGTAAGAAATTTCTTCTAGCTTTTTGTAGCCTAGGAATCCAAGGCCTCAGAAATTCTTTAGTTTTTTCGTTCTTTTTTCTTAATTCTCAGGTCTAGAAAAGAACTGATCAAAAATTAAATTTTTTAATATCAATTTAATGTATAAATCAAACTCCCTTAATTTAATAACAAATGATCAAATGCTTTTATGTACTAGGTGCTAGGGTTACAGAGAGAAAGAACATCTGCTTTCTGTTCTTTAGAAACTCATACCACAAAATAAGGATTTTCCCTCCCAGTTTTTAATAGTTTTTCTTGGTCAGTATAACACCATTCTGTCTCTCACTTTTTTTTTTTTTCCCTCATTTGATACTCTTGTGTTTAAAATATGTTCTATTCCTCCTATTGTTTTTAATTGCCTCTGACTCTTTGATATTTCAGAAATAGTGGCAAGTTTTGGAGAAGAGGCCCTGTGGCTGGCAGAATCATCCCCTACATGTACCACAAGGATCTACTATTACACTGTCTCTATTAAAAATAGTTTCTACAGAAATGAATTTGGGTCATTTATCTGGAAATCCAAGAATCATGGTCTAAGTCTCTTCTCCGCCTCCACATCTGTTTTATTCAACCACTAAACATATATTGAGCATTTCTGAATTGAAAGGCATTGATCTAGGACTAGGTGTTCAAGTAGAACAAAATGCCTTCAAGGAGCTCACAAGCTAATAGAGAAACATGGGAGCAAAAAGGCTGCAAGGAGCTATGTTAGGCATGGCCCTGTAGCTGGCTGTCCATGGATATCCTGTGGCTCTCTAACTCCAGATGATTTCCATGAAAAGCTAAAATACTTTCTGACTGACACTGATAACTACATATTCCTCATAATCATAGTCTGAAATCAGTCTTCTGTTCTTTTTCTTTTTTTTAAGATATGATTTCTCTCTTCTCTTTTCTCTCTTCTCTTCTCTCTCCCATCTCTCTCCTCTCTCTCTCTTTTCTTTCTCTTCTCTCTCTCCCTCTCTCTTTCTCTTACCCTGGGTAGAGTGCTGTGGCGTCAGCCTAGCTCACAGCAACCTCAAACTCCTGGGTTCAAGTGATCCTCCTGCTTCAGCCTCCCATGTAGCTGGGACTACAGGCGCACACCACCACATCCAGCTAATTTTTCTAATTTTTGTAGAGATGGCATCTTACTCTTGCTCAGGCAGGTCTGGAACTCCTGGCCTCAAGTAATTTCTCCACCTCAACCCCCAAAGTGCTAAGGATTACAGATGTGAGCCACCTCACCCAGCCCAGTTTTAGTTTTCTTTCATTATAAGATTTTCAAGATGAAAATCAGAAGTAGAAACTTTTTAAAACTTTCTAACATATATTTAAATTTTAAAAATGTTTATTTTTCATAGAAGTAATATATTCTTGAAACACATTCAGACAACATGAAGACCATAACAAAGTGGTAGTTCTCCCATCTTGTCCCCCCTCCACCTGTCTCCTGCCCTCCTATATCATACTTTCCAGAGATAATCATTATTAACAGTCTGGCATGTGTACTACATTTTGTTTTATCCATATAAAGCTATATATATGTACATTCACAGATATTTGTCTATCTGTAAAATAAAAACCGTATCACATAATTAGCATTTTTCTGTAACACGCTTCATATAACAATATGTCATGAGGACTGTTTCTTATTACTGTAAATATCCATCTGACTTTTCAATGACAGGAATTCCGCTGTATGGCAGTTACAGAGAGTGCTGCAGTGAAAATAACCTTTTCACATGTATTTTAGTACTTCTTTAGAAATAGATCTTTCTGGCCAGGCCAGGTGGTTCATGCCTGTAATCTCAGCACTCTGGGAGGCTGAGGCAGGAGAATTGCTTTAGGTCAGGAGTTCAAGACCAGCCTGAGCGAGAGCGAGACCCCATGCAGCCAGACTCCAGCCAAGTCCACATCCTTGACTAGCTCTTTTCCCTGACTTATCCCATTTCATCCACTTTCTTTCTCCTGAGAATATTTCCTCAGTAAATCACATGCATCCAAATCCCCAAATTTTCTCTCATCAGTTGTTTATGGGAATGCCCATTTCAAACCCCTCTCTGAACTGTGTGTTATCAATCTTTTTATATTTGTCAATCTGATAATGAAAACTGGTGGCACAAAAATTTTGCATTTACTTATTACTAATTATATTAACATTTATATATATATTTATCATGTGTTTCTTCTGCTAATTCTGTTCATATTCTTTGCCTGTATTTCTATTAGGCTGTTTTTCCTCCTTATTGATTTCTAGGAGCTCTGTATATTATATACAATAATTTTACGTATTAAATGTTTTCTCCTAGTCAGTTGTCTTTTTTTGTTTTAACTTTATGATGTTAGTTGCTCTACCATATGAAAGGCCTATCCTACTTAAAAATTATATATTTGACAGCCTTTGTTTTTTCCTGATGTTTTTATAGGTTTTTTTTTTTTTTGAGTTTTTATAAGATATGGATAGGGCGGCAATATCCTTACACTTGTACTTTATCTTCACATCTTTAGCTATGGCTTTTAAACTCGGATAGTTTGGTGATTGAATCTTTGAGAAGTTCCAAATGTATCAAAAAATTTCCCCTGTTGGAAGACTCCATGAAAACAGATTCCACTTTTGCCTGGAGTGCTGTCAAGGTCCTCTATCAGCCGTGCATCAAAAGTAGGAATGAAAAGTAAGTTGTGCTTTTGTTTTCTCATTACAAACATTACATTTTAGCTTGTTGCAATGTTGGTATGAATTAAATGGTACTGTACCACTTCCCTACTTGAAGCTTCTATGAATGATACTGCTAAATGATAAGCTTTAAACATAGATTTAATTATTACAGATGATTCATACTAATATACAGAAAGTTTCCATTAACCAAAAACAATTTTTGGTAATCTTTTTTTATAATCTAAGCTGTCCCTACATATGGTGGCAGTACTAAATCAGGCTTACACAACTGTGAATATTTACTGATAAGCACTTTCCAGGCATCAGGGTACAATAGCAAACAAAACACAAACTTTGCCTCCTGGAGTTATTATTCTAATAGGGAGAAGGTAGACTATAAATAAAACACACACAAATAATCAAAGACTTATTGGTCCTACTATGTGTTAGGCACTCATCCAAGAACTTGTAGCTCATATAAGGCCAACAACAATACTGTGGGGGTAGGTAGGTGCTCTTATCTCCCCCATTTTAAAGATAAGAACACTTAGGTACAGGTAGTAAATTACTCTAGTGAAAGATGAAGCAAGGTAATGTAGTTGGGGAATGGTAGGATAGGTATAGGAAGTTGTCATTTTATATTGGAAAGTCAGGGAAAATTAGGTGATATTTAAGTGGAAAACTTGAGGGAAGCAAGTAGCGAGCCATATCTGAGGGAAGATCATACCCAGCACAGGGAACAGCTAGCATTCTTATTGGAACATGTTGGAAGTTTATTCTTGTCTGGTACTCTCAGATGGATTTGATCAAATTTGTACTAAGAACAGAAAGATCCCAGTCTTGTTCTGGGAAGTAAATAAGACATTAAAAAAATTATTGCTTTTTTTTTTTTTAAATTATGCAAGCAGTACAAATCATAAAATATTCAAATAGTAAGGAATATGTATATATAAAGTAAAATATTAAAGTTTTCCATTATGCCCCTCTAGAAGTAAAATGTTTGTTGTGTATTTTTCCATTCCTTTTTCTATTCATTTTATATCTTAGCATAATTAGGATGACACCTGTGCTTTTTTTAAAACTTTAAAAAATAAGGCTTTGTCTTGGATATGTTTTCCATGAGTGCTTGATATTTTATGAAATGGAGGTACTGTAAATTATTTAAGCCATTTTTCTGTTGATGGATGTTTGCTTATTAATTTTTGCTGTTATAATTAGTAGTGTACTATGTACTGTTGTATATTTGGTTTGTGATTATGTGTAAGTTTTTTTTATAAGAGGGATTTCTAAAGGCATAATTGTTGAATTAAAGGGTATGGACGTTTAAAATTTTGGTATATAATATCAAATTGTTTTGTAAAAAGTCATTGTAAATTTATATTCCCACTGAAGTTTCTATAAATGCCTATTTCCCTGTACTCTCACCCAAACTGCCATTTAGGTTTTTGCCTATCTGATGCCAGTCTAAAGAAAACAGTTTCAATTGACTATCCTTATGCTTTATTGAGGCATGACGAGAGGAGAATATGCTTATATATTTTATGCTTTTGAGACTTTTTTTTGATGTTTTTTCTTTTGGTACCCTAATACATGGTCAACTCTTCAGCTGTTCATTGATTATATTCCCTGTTGGGGGGTGTGTGTGTGTGTCTGTGTTTATATATTTAGATTTATATAGTCAAGTTTATTAAAACCCTTTATATTTATCTTTTCTATCTATCTGAAATGTGAATTTCTATGAAAGGTATGTTAAATCTCACATTATGATTATGGAAGTAATTTTCTTCTTGTTTTAGTATCAGTTTTTGCATTATATATTTTGAAGCTCTGTTATTAAATGCATAAAGGTTTGTGGCATGACAATTTGACTAATTGCATGTTTTATCAATAGCAGATTTTGTTCTTCTTCCATTTGATGCTATTTTTTCTTTCATTCTAATTGCCTGCTGTTAATATTTACTTTTTAAAAAATTATTGATTTATTTTATCTTTTTGTATTTCTTTACTTTCATCTGTCCTGTGTCATTTTATCTTAGGTGTATCTCTCATTAACTTATACCTATAAACTGCATAGCTGGTTATTTTTAAATTCCAGTATGAGAGTCTATTTTAATAGTGAATTTAATTAATTCACATTTATTGTGATTATTGATATAGTTGGACAGAGTTGGCCCTCTTTTAGATTGGTTGCCTTGTGTGTATCATTTCTTTCCTTTAATGATTTGGAAATAGAAAATATCTATTTCAAAATGGTTTTCCATAATTAATCTTAAAATGTACATTTAAACTTCTTATTTTTCAATCTTCTTATTTATCAATCTCTAGATTTAATTAGTATCCATACTCTTCACTAGAACCAGAAAGGACTTAGAGTTTGATGTTACTTCTCTTCCTCCCTCCCTCTCCTATATAGATTCTCTGTGATTCTGATGATGGTGGTTGTTTCTTCTTAAAGAAGTATCAAGCCAAAGCCCTGCCCCATTTGCTTACCCTTACTCTCATGCATTATGACCATGAGAGTTTTTATATTTTTATTGTATAAGTATTTCCTTAAAATATGTTATTTTGTTTGATATGTTTTAAAAATATTTATAAGTAGTATTCTACCTTTTTGCAATTTGCTTTTTTAGTCAATATTCTGTTTCATTTTTTAATTTGATGAAGTATATCCTTTTATAGTTCTTTTAATCCTGGACTAGTGAATCCTTGAATATCTGAAAATGTCTTGTATCTATTCTGTCTTTCCAAAAGCCTTTAGGATTTTCTCTTTATCTTTGGTTTTCTAAGATTTCATACAAATGTGCATAAATGTGCGCTTACTGAAAATTTTTTATGTCATAATCCATTCTTATTTTACAGATACAATATTCTCTCAGTCTGTGTAAGAATAGTATTAATATTTATACTTAAAGTCTTCTGTTTTTTCTATTAACTTTTTTTCCCTTGGGTGTTAGCTCTTCTTTTTTTGAACAGAGAGGTTGAGTTTGGTACCTTTCTTACATGGTATTGCTTTTCCAAAACTAGTTTGATGAGTTCAGTAGAATTCCTGCTCTGGGTTATAAACTCCATATGAGCCAGGACTGTGTCTGTTTGCTCAGCTAGATGAATACTTGTAAAAGTGCTTAAAATATACAGTTTATGTTTGTGCAGTGGTACATGATTTTCTGCTTATCTTTGTATTTGGTCATTTTTGTTTGTTTATTGGTAACTGTAGGTTCTGGTTACCATAGCCTGCCTCTATCGATTAGTAAAAAGAACTTCAAGCATATACTAGTCTGGTTGTGTCGGTTTGTTGAGACAACTTTTGGATATTGAGAAAAAAGGAAGTGGATGTAGATCCCGTTATGGTGATGAATCTTGTATGCATTGTGTGTAGAATATTTACACCACCTTTCTTGAGGAGTGTTACAAGAATTTGATGCGCCAGCCCCATTGTTTCACTTGTTCTTAACAACTCCCTGTGACTCTGGAAATATTATAATGACTATCGTCAGTTGAGCAAACGAGTTGTGAGTTATTTACTTTTGTCTTTTAAAAACATTAGTGTTTTTCATTTTGGACATGGCCAAATGAACTGTAGACTCCCTGGTATATTTTTGGCACATGGGTTGGTGTAGTAACTATTATAATCCAATTAGCTAGAATTTTTTTCTAGTGGAAGTGTGGATTGCCAGATGGTAGTCTAAAAGAGGAAAATAGCAAATGTAACTCTGGTTTTATTTCCTTCAGCACATACAAAAAAGTGGCATGCAATATTTTTAGAATGTTATTTCTTTCTAGCAATTGACACACACATCTCTCAACATTTTTAAGTGTGTTGTTTTTCATCAACAACCCCTCCCACCCCTGCTCCAACCAGCATTTTACATCTTGCTGAGCACCAGTGGTTTTTATACTGCTTCACATTTTGTATTGGGGGAATAATTTATCTTTTATCTCAAATTCTTTCATTTTTGTATCAGCATCTAGATGGCAAATATTAGCTTTTTGACTTTGGACTCTATATTAACTTCCAGTGTTTAATTCTACCAATTCATCAGTTTATCTGTGACCTCATATTCTCAAGACTGGGAGGAATTTAGCCTCAGGGGGGACATTTGGCAAGTTACAACTTGGGGAACTACTGGTATCTGGTAAATAGGGATGTTTTTAAATATCCTGCAATGCATAGGAGAGCCCCTCACAACAAAGACTTTTTCAGCCCAAGGTGCCAATAGTGTCAAAGTTGAGAAACCCAATTCTAGACTGTCTTCTGAAATCAAGCTATGTTTGCCTTTTCCCTCCATGTGTTATAGCTTACAATTCTCTTGAAATTGTATTTAGGCCAGCAAATAGAGAAATATCCCACATGTTAACTTTGTTAGGATAAACAGAATAAGTAGCAAAATATAAATGTTTATTGTTACATTTCTCTTTTTCTCTAAGGGACACATGAAGAATAGATTTGTTTTTATTAAACAATAATGAAGAATTTCATAGGTATCAAGCTGCTTGTTTTTGTATTTTTAAGAGACAAGAACTTAGGAGAATGTAATCATTAAGTGTAAATAAGGTTTTTGTTTTGTTTTGTTTTGTTTTAAAGATAAATTGAATTCTCTTCACTGTGTCAGTTAAATGAGTCCTAGTATTGGTAATGGTTCTTTGATCTTTTTCAAAGGATAAAATATCTGATTTAGGAAAGTAAAGAATTTGAGCTGAGAACTATTCTACATTGTACTATTAATAGCAGCATTTTATTGCAAAATATATTGAGGGAGAAATGTCAATGAAATGTTATGTTCATTTCTAGTTTTAGTAGAATTTGGAGACTAAATTTTATAAATGAATTTGGTTTCTTTCTTTGGCTCCATATTGCTGAATACTGCTTCTAAAATAGATGTGTTGTTTTTGCTTAAAATAGTCATTATTGTTTTTTTCCAATGAATTAAAAACCACATATAAACCATATGCATATAAATTTTGTATATATAAAATAATATTAATAATTATTTTTATTTAAAAGTAGTATTTCCTTTTTTCCTCCTTTATTTCAGCAGGAAAGTTGAAACTCTACTCAATGTTTTTATTGTGGTAAAAAACACATAGCACAAAATTTACCATCTTAATCATTTTTAGTGTACAGTTCAGTAGTGTTAAGTATATTCACACTGTTGTGAAATTCAGTGTTGTGATCTGTTTTGAAACGGTTCTCCAGAACTTTTTCATCTTGCAGTTGTGAAACTCTATACCCATTAAACAAAAGCCCTCTTACCCAGCCCCTGGGTATTTTCTGTTTCTGTGAATTTGACTGTATTATAGGGTTGCTATAACAAAATACCACAGACTAGATGCCCAAAATAACAGAGATTTATTTTCTCACAATTCTGGAGGCTAAAAGTCCAAGATCAAGGTTTACTTTCTGGTAAGGTCTTTCTTCCTGGCTTGTAAATGTCTGCCTTTTTGCTGTGTCCTCACATGGTCTTTCCTTTTGCACACGTGGTGTGAGACAGAGAGGTCTCTTGTATCTCTTCCTGATAAGGATAACAGGCCTTGCCCTTATGACTTTATTTAATCTCAATGACTTCGTTAAAGGTCCTGTGTCCGAATACAGGTCCATTGATGGTTAGGCCTTCAACATATGAATTTTGAGGGGGACACATTTCAGTCCATAACATTGACTACTTTTATATACTTCATGTAAGTGGAATCATACAGTGTTTGTCTTTTAGTGGATAGGTTATTTCACTTAGCATGATGTCTTCAAGGTTCATCCATGTAGTAGTCTGTAGGAGGATTTCCATCCTTTTATGTGTATGTTCTATTTTGTTTATCCATTTATCTGTAAGTAGACATTTGAGTTGCTTCTACCTCTTGCCTGTTGTGCATAGTGCTGCTGTGAACATTGGTTTACAAATATCTCTTTGAGACCCTGTTTTCAATTCTTTTGTATATATATCTAGAAGTGGGATTGGTGGATCATATGATAGTTCTATTTTTAATTTTTTGAGGAAACTTCATACTGTTTTCCATAGCAGTTGCAGCATTTTACAATCCTGCCAACAGTACGCAAGCAGTCCAATTTCTCTTCGTCCTTGCTAATACTTGTTATTTTCTGTTTCTTAAATAGTAGCTACCCTAATGGGTATGAGGTGATATCATTGTGATCTTGACTTGTATTTTTCTGATGATTTATGATATTGAGCATTTTTTCATATGCTTGTAGGTCACTTTATTTCATCTTTGGAGAAATGTCTGTTAAAGTTCTTTGGCCATTTTTAATTGGGTCCTTTTAATTTTGTTTTTTGTTGTTGAGTTGTAGGTGTGCTTTATATATTCTGAGTATTAATACCTTATCAAATATATATGATTTGCAAATATTTTCTCCCATTCTTTAGGTTGCTTTTTCACTATGTTGGTTGTATATTTAGGCAACAAAAGTTTTTAGGTTTGATGTAGACCCATTTGTCTATTTTTGGCTTTGTTGCCTGTGCTTTTTAGTGTTATAGCCAATAAATCATTGCCAGACTCTTTTTAATTTTGATATTCTGCAGAAACTATCATTGTTTGATGTGGCAAGAGACTATCATTGCCTGAAATATTTTATAGATAAAATTAGGTATTTTTTAGGAGATTAAGAATAATTTGTTCTTTTGGTTGATAAAAATGTAAAACAAACCAAAGTTTAATTTCTGCTAATTTTATTAATACATTTAGCAGAATATCTAAGACCTGTTATTTAGTGATTATTTAACCTACTAAAACATTTTGTGTTAACTTATTTGAATAGTCTGTGAATATGATGCTAGAACAAATGAATGAATGAATGAATGAGTGAATGAATGAATTGGTAAGTGTCACCACTCCTGAAAGAGCACTTTATTTCAAGTAAGTGTTTGCTGTACTTCCTGCATAGGAGTTATGAGATGACATTTGACATTGTCAGGACATCCCAGTTAGGTATATTGACTTTGCAGAGTAGGATAAAATTAAACTTCAGATATGAACATCCAAGTCTAATATTTTACAAAGAAGGAAACTTAGGACCAAAGAGACATAACTTTAGTTACTCAATTTGTTAGTGATAGAGCCAGAATTAGAGTTAGGTTTTCCTAATTTGAAATTCAGTGCTTTTTCGTTATATCATATAGTCTCTCACCATAAAATTTTAGGAGATCTGAAAATGCCACTATAAATGTATATTTTTCCTCAAGTAAAATTCCCCTGGTAGTTTAGAATGTATTGGCATTTTGATTACTCCCCCAGATATATTGCTTACTATACAATATTCAGTGAATATTTATGTGTCTTAACATGTAACATCAATAGCAGAAACTTCTGATTTACAACATGTTCGTATCTGATGTTATAAATCAGAATTTAAGGGTAAAAATTTGGTTTTTTTGAGAAGTCCAGTGCCTTAGCTTCTTAGAACAGGAATTCATTGAATTGAAATTAATCTAAAAATATAGGAACGTAGCCAGGTGCTTATGGGAAATTATAAATGCATCTTTGGAAATCATTTTCACATGTTTGTCTGTTAGTACTATGTTGTCACCAAAACTTACCCATCTAGAGACCATTCTTCATTATTAAGCAAATTAAACACATACTTCTTTCATTTGTAATTGGAAAAATCCTTCTTTTGGACGTGTAAGTACGGTCATGCTGCTTAATGACATTTCAGTCAATGATGGACTGTGCATATGACTGTGGTCCTGTAAGATTATAGTACTTTATTTTTACTGCACCCTTTCTGTGCTTAGATATGTTTAGATGCATAAATACTTAACGTTGTGTTACAGTTGTCTACAGTATTCAGTAGAGAAACATGCTGTACAGGTTTGTAGCCAAGGAGCAGTGACTGTATCATATAGCTTGGGAATATAGTAGGCTATACCATCTAGGTTTGTATAAGTACATGCTATGATATTTGCACAAAAACAAAATTGCCTAAGGATGCATTTCTCAGAATGCATCACCATAGTTAAGTGATGTATGACTGTACAATGGCCTAAACAAAAAGTTATTTTATTTGAAATTCCTGTACTATCCATGAATCCATTTGTAATCATTAAAGAAGAGACAGGAATTAAGATCACGAGGTATAATAAAAGTGAGCTTTTTTTCTAGAGATTCCAAGTTTCTTATGAAAAACAATTAATCTCTTGAGATTGCTTCCTTGAGGAGAAATCCGTCTTCTGTCTTCTGATGAAAGTATGAGACAAGTTTAGTCGAGACCTGTGAGGGTAAAAAGTGGGAGGGGACTGGGATTGGTTAGAGGAAGGAAGGGGCATATGTGTAAGAAATTGTTTCTTCAACTTTTCTATATTTTCTAATAATATATGAGGTATTTTTATGACTCAGACCTGAAGTAGTTGTGTTAACCTTTCACATCAGAAGGATTTGGGTTTTACTTTTTCTTTTTTTTAAATTACCCTTTACTGTACCTGGTATTGTTAGTGATTCTAAAGCAGGAGAACAAAGATTTCTGCCAAGAAGGAACTCATAGTCAAGTTAAGGTAACATGATAAATATACACAAAATCATTCAGAAGACCAAAATCTATGTAAATGCTAATGTCTTAGTTTCTGCTGCTATAACAAAATACCTGATACTAGGTAACTTAAAAACGGAAGAAATTTATTTCTCACACTTCTGGAGGCTGGGAAGTCCAAGATCAGGGAGCCAGCAGGTTCAGTGTCTGGTGAACACCTGGTCTCCACTTCCCAGATGGCACTTTGTTGCTGTGTCCTAACATGGCAGAAGGGATGGAGGGGCACAAGGGCCTGGCTAGTTCCCTCCAGTCCTTTTAAAAGGTGCTAATCCCATCCACGAGGGCAGAGCCATCATGGCCTAATCACCTAGAGGCTCCACCTCCTTACATTGGGAATTAAGTTTTAACATGAATTTTGGAAGGGTCACAAACACTCAACCCATAGCATTTAAGGAACAAATTTTTGTGGAAAATAGTATTCATTAGCTGAATTAAAGAAAATTTTTTAAAAAGGTAGGGACTGTCCTCCACTCCCTTCCACTCAGTAAAAGCTGAAAGGGCTGGGCAGGGAAAGCAGGCATATATTCATATGGTGGCCTCTAGGGAGCTCCAACAGGCTGTAGCCGATGGAGGGATATGTGGTTCCCAGAGGGTTTGGGAGGGTAGAGGGCAGTCATCTCCCCATAGAGATGCTCCCATTTATCTGTTTTCAAATAGTAGGCTTAACACAGGATGGTTTTTTTGGTAGAAAGTGTTCCACAGCTGAAAAAAGTTTTGAGACCCATTGTTTTCTGTGATACGCATTTCACCAGATGTGCTTGAATCCACTGGGTCATAGCAAATTCACAATTTACAAAAGCAGCCACATTGAGTTTCTAATTATTAGAATAGTCTTCCTTTTATTGGAATGGAATCTGCCTCCCAGAAACTCTCATCCAGCACTACCAAAAATTAAGCTGCTGATTTTTTAATATAATAGCTCTTCAGATATTCAGATAACCTGCCACTCTCTCCTAGGTTCTCTTCTCTAGGTCAAGCATCCTAAATGGAGTGGTTTTAAGCTTCCCTTTCATTGTACAATTAGTCTCTTTTTCTCTTTGGTGCGTCTAGTTTCCTATAACCGTTTTGAATGCCTGTAAGATATTGCCCAGCATTCTCCCAGCTTTGTGTGGATGGGCTGAATTGGAGAGAAGCTAGAGGTAGGGATACACCCTACACGGCTGTTGTAGGTAATTTAAATGTAAAGGGAAGAAGCCATTTCCAATGAAACTAGACAAGAGAGGCTGGATTTCAAGAACCCATAGAATTTGGACATTGAATAGAAAAATTTTCAACCTCAGGTATTGAAGAAGATCATTCATTCATTCAACAAATACTTATTAATTGCATGCTACTGTAGTAGGTGTTAGGGATATAATACTGAGCTAAAAGAAGCCTGATGCCTTATATTACAGACCTTCGTGCAGTCTAGTGGGAAAGACAAATAAATTCAGAATTGCAGCTTGATCAGTGGTATGACAAAGAGGAGGTATAGGGTGCTGTGAGAACAAATCACAGGGAGACTAGCTGGGTCAGGATAGGATTCCATGAAGAATTGATGCTTGACTGCTGTCTAAAGGATGAGGCGTTAACTGTGGAAAGCAGTGTAGAAGGACCTGTGGTGGGACTGGGAGAGACCATGGTGAGTACAGGGATAGGACGAAGGCCAAAGTGGCTGCAATGGAGAGAGTGAGACACTGACAAAGAACAGGGAGGAGCCAGGCCAACTCAGGGCCCTAAAGGGACTTGCAAGGATTTTATCTTTGTCCTAAGAACAGTAAGAACATGTTGAACATTTTATCCAGAGAGTCATTCTGGTAGCCATCTAGAGAACAGTTGGATTTGGATAGATAGGAAGCTATTGCAGTAGCCTAAGAGAAATGATTATAGTTTGGGTGATAGTAGCTGGTGATGGTAGCTGAGATGGATTTGAGAGACACATAGTAAGTAAAATGCAGTGCTTGGTGATGGATTAGATTTGGGGAATGAACCACCATTTAATGGGGCAGATAGCAGTGGAAGAAGATTAGGTTCTGGGTGAAGATCATGAAGTTCAGTTCTGTGCATGTGGAGTTTGAGGTATGTCTGAGTCATTCAAAAGGAAACAGAAAGTAGAAAGTTAATATGTAGACCTGGAGTTCAGATGAAAGTTTGGACTGGATTTGTAAATTTGTGAGTCGTCTGCATATGGATCACAAATGAAGCCGAAGACATGGGTAAGCTTTTTTCAGGAAGAGAGAACGGAAGACTGAGCAATGAGGAACTCCCACACTATCGAATAATGGAGAATGAGTCTGAAAAGGAAACAGAAGAGTGGTTGCAGAGGTTAAGAGGAAAGGAACAAAATACTGTTTCATAGGAGCAAAGGGGAGAAAATGCTTTAAGGAAGAGGAAGTGGTCACGTGCTGCTGAAACGTCAGGTAAGATGTTGAATCGCTTTAGCAGGATTGTCTTGTCAGATGACTGGACTAGAAGCTGGATTGGAAGGGATGAGCAGTGAGTGAGAGGTGGTATGATAGAGACAAAAAGTGTGGACAATTGTTTCAGGAAGTTTGGCTGTGAAGGGTAGGAGTGATAGGAAGGGGATGGGATTGACTGAAGGTAGACAGGTGGGGTTAGACCCCCCTTGAGTCTATCTAAAAACCAACAAGAAGGGTCCTGTTAAGAAGGGACATACTGGTAAGGTAAGATTCCAGGATGAGATGGGAAAGCTGGTATCTGATTCTCTGGTGGAGCACCTAGCCTCAGGATCAGGCATGATTTTCCTTTTGTAACAAAAGGGAAGGAGCTCAGGATTGCAGTGGATAGAATAGGTTTGCATAGTAGGTTTGGGGAAGATGAAAGACTTGTCCTCTGATGGCTTCTATTTTATCTGCAGTAGTCAGGTAGTAGTTAAGGGGGAGGAGGTACAAGAGGGAAAAGAGTGTGGGTAGTGGACAGTTGGAAGTTTGAAGAGAATGGAGAAGATTTAAAGTAATTATTTGAGAAGAGATGAGTGAGATGACCAGAGATGTGTGGGATTGGTAGGCATTGCTCATTGCCCATTTGAGGTTTGTGGTCATGAGTTTAGATTGATATAATCTTTCTTATGGTGTGACTTTCTCCAGCTTATCGTCTACTAAAAGCAGATTCAGAGAAAGCAGAGAGTTGTGTTCATCAGGATTAAAGTTTGGTTGTCTCAATGCAAAGAGTATTGTGTTGCTCTTGTGTTATTACAGTGATGGAGTACAAAATCTATGTGGCCTATTTTAATGAATTTTAATAGTGGGAAAGGGACTATAAATTTCACTTACTGAAACTTAGCTCTGCTAGAGAATAAAGCTTTTAGTTAAATATCTGAAGCTTCTCAAAATGTTATTTTTAAAAATACCAAAGGTTATCAATAGGAAATGATCTCTTTAACACATATTAAAGAAAACTCTAGTCCCTTAATGGAGTTTTAGCACTTATTCTAATATATGCTCTGAGTTAAATTTTCTTTGAGATTTTCTATATGATTTTTATAATTCCATTTTGCAAGGAAATGTTTTGGCTTAATGTGGGATAATGAGCCTAAAGAAAAAGGTGTGTAATCTTTAGTGTCGGTCAGAATTGTAGCTTGACATTTGTCATGTCAAACAACTACGATGTCCCTGGCTGGTTCTGCTTTTATTCTAGACATTGTGATTGAAAAATGAGCTTTGGGTTCTGAAGTTGGCTGTAGTAGAGGGAAGAAGTCAGTTTCTTTCAGTATTATACTTGGGGATTTTTTTTACATCTAGATGGCTGTAAGAGCCCTCCAGGTGCATGCACCTCTATTGAAAACCAAGATAAATTGGAGATGTCATTATTGGTGTTCCCACTGCTAAGTCTGACTACTACTGTGACATCCACTGTGGAAGCAAGTGCTTTGTCTCGGGGACCTCGGCAAGGCTTCAGGCCACAGGCCTCCAGCAATATAGCTGCCCTCCATGGGACACCTTTTCTATCCATGGCACAGTATCAGCTGCCAGAACCTTACCCCTGCCATTTTCTCTCCATGTCAGAGAAAAATTGTCTCCCCAACTTAAAATACTTAATCATTCCTAATTCAGATAAATGATAAAGGCATTCTCAGTATAAAATAATTTCAGCGTCATAAAGCTCCAATCCCCTCGATCACCATCTCCAATTCCAGTCCCCTCTATATAAGTTACCGCTGTAACCAAGTTGCTGTGTATCTTGCCAGACTTCTATCTAAACATCCATGTATGTTTATTATGTACCCAGAAGTATATACAGAAATATTTTGTTCCCTTTTCTCTTTTCTTTTTTAAATACTATCATATGCCATAGTATCTTTTTGTAATTTATTTTTTCACACATTATGTCTTTTCAGTGCCTATAGATGTATTTCATTCTTTAGACTGTTATATTATAGTCAGTAATGTAGACTATATAGTCTTGAGTATATAGTCTGTGACTTAGTTATTCTAATAAAATCATTTTTAATTTTTCTCTGATACAATTCTGCAGTACAATCTCTTGTTCATGCCTCCTTGTGCACCTATGCAAGGATTTCTTTAAAGAAGATTGGAAAAAAAGTGGAGTTGCTCTTCCAGGGGTATATTTATTTTAAATTTTTAAAATAAACTTAATTTTGGAGTGATTTTAGATTTACAGAAAAGTTGTAAAGATAGTACAAATTGTTCCTGTGTGCCCCTTACCCGGTATCAGTTTTCCCCAATGTTATTATCCTACATTACCATGCACCTTTGTCAAAACTAGGAAACCAGCCGGGCGCGGTGGCTCACGCCTGTAATCCTAGCACTCTGGGAGGCTGAGGCGGGAGGATTGCTCAAGGTCAGGAGTTCAAAACCAGCCTGAGCGAGACCCCGTCTCTACTATAAAAAAAAAAAAAAATAGAAAGAAATTAATTGGCCAACTAATATATATATATAAAAATTAGCTGGGCATGGTGGTGCATGCCTGTAGTCCCAGCTACTCGGGAGGCTGAGGCAGGAGGATTGCTTGAGCCCAGGAGTTTGAGGTTGCTGTGAGCTAGGCTGACGCCACGGCACTCACTCTAGCCTGGGCAACAAAGTGAGACTCTGTCTCAAAAAACAAAAAAAAAACAACAAAAAACAAACTAAGAAACCAACATTGGTACATTGCTCTTAACTAAATTCCAAGCTTTATTCAGATTTCACCAGGTCTTCTTCCACTGATGGCCTTTTTCTGTTCCAGGATCCAGTCTGTGATACCACGTTGCATTAATTTGTCATGTCTCTTTTGTCCCCTCTAGGCTGTGATAGTTATTCCTTGCTTTTTATGACCTTGACAGTTTTGAGAAGTACTGGTTAGGCATTTTGTAGAATGCTCCTTAATGCCTGATGTTTTTCCTCATGATTAGACTGGTTTTAGTTTTGGAAAGATACCATCATATCACGTTTTCACATCCCATCACTGGCATGTTCACTTTGATTCCTAGGCTAAGGTGGTGTTGGCCATTCCTTCACTGTAACGTTACTATATTTCCCTTTCCATACTGTATCCTTTGGAATCAAGTCACTAAGTCCAGCCAACTCAAAGGAGTGGGGGTGACAATCTCTGTCTCCTAGAAGAGGGTAATATGTATATATTTTATTTAGAATTTTTATGTAAGGAAGATTTGTTTCTTCTATTTATTTTTTAAATTATATCTCAAGGACTCATGTATATTTATTTTGTACTTTGGATTATAATCCAATACAATGCTATTAATTTTATGTGTTATTTATTTATTTTGTTGTTCAAATTGTTCAGCTTTGGCCATTGGGAACTCTTTTGAGCTGGGTTCCATATTCCTTTGACATACTCCCCATACCTCCTTACTTCCTGATCTCACAGAATACTCTAGACTCATATTTTCTCTGCCCCAGCCCAAAAATCAGCCATAAAAGAAGCCCTCATTCTTTTTATCAGAGAATGGAAATGCTCCTTACTAATGATATTTTAAATTTTCATAGATACTTTGTATTTACTCTTCTAGGGGGCTCTTTTTGATCATACTTTTATTTTTTCTTCATACCTTATTTCAGTACTGGATATTATCAGGCTTGCAATTTTTGCTAATCTGATAGAATTGTATCTTTTTTAAATGACTGTTTCTCTGATTACTAGTGTAACCATTTTTGTTTATGTTTGTTAGACACTTGAACTTTCTCTTTTAAAGTGAATAGCTTGTTCATATTGTGTCTGTGAGTCTCTGTGTCTGTGAATCTGTGTATGTGTCTTTGGTATTAAGAATCCTTGCAGAGTGTGAATATTAATCCTTTTTAAATCCTGTACCTTTCTTTTAAACTGTATGATATCTTTTGACATATAAAAGTTTTAAATTTTGATCCTATCAAAATTAAAATGGGAATTGAAGACTTTTACTTTTGTATCATGTTTAAGGAGATCTGTCTAGCATGTCTACTAATGCTTTTATTGCACTCATTTACTGAAACTGCTTTTTCAAAGATCTCAAGTGACAGTTGTTAAGCCAAATCATTTGCTTTTTCTCAATCCTTAGCATTCAGCATTATTCACTGCTTCTTCTTGGAAGCGTTTTGCCTTGGTGTTCTCCTTGTTTTCTTCTGGCCCCCAACCCTTCCTTCTTCTTTGTTTTGACCTTCTTCCCTTTCTCCTTGCTGTTTTTACTTTTTCCTGCTAACAGAGTATTCTCCCTGACTTCTTTTTCCCCTGTGCTGAGCTCATCTGCTCTCATAGTACAAACTCTAATTTCTATTGAGTAAAAACTTTCAAGTCTACATTTTTTAATCCTATCTTTCATTAAGTTCTTTGTTTATATCTCCATCTTGTCTCCATGTTGGTCTCTGCTGGATGTCCTGATAACTTCTTAAATTCAGTATGCCCAAGGTAGAAGGAACTCATTAACACTTTTGGAAAATGTAGCTTTCCTCTTGTTTGTATTTCTGTCAGTGGTATCATGATTCTCCTGGGCACCTGGGCTCAAAACCTAAAGTTGGTCTTTAATTGTTTCCCAATTCCCCCACATCCAGCCAGGTATGAAGTCACACCCATTCTACTACCTTTGAAATCACCTTTTCATCTATTCTTTCTTTTCTCTTCATCACTGCATCAACCTAGTTCAAGTGTTTGACCCTCTTCATATGGTGTTTATGTGCATGCATTCTTCAACCTGCGTGAACTGTCCAAACCAGCCTACATTATGCAGCCAGCCCAGTCTTCCCAATCATATCCCCTGCTTCCTTTTTGCCTGCCCCAAATCTTTATCTCCTTGGATTAGGACATGAGGTCTTCTACATCCTGGCTCCAGTTTAACCGCCCCAGCCCTGCTTTCTCCTATGTCTGTGATGCACTCTGTCATGTCCAATCAGAATGTAATACTACAACTTCACAAATACTCATCTATGCAGGTCTTATATAGCTCAGTGTGTTTGTTAAGGGTATGTAATTACCCACAGGACTCTAAACTTTCCATTTTAACCAGCATCCATGCTATTTTTGTAATATTTCTATGGGAAAGGGATTTATATATAAATTGGTATCTTTGGTTACAAGTATTATTGCATGGGCAAGGTCTTCATTAACAGATCTATAAAAACAATTTCTCCTGTTGTCCATGGCTAATAAACTATTGCTTACATCTTTGGAAATAATAATGCAAAATAAATGCATAAATACATAAAAACTCATTTTAGGTACTGTGGGGTTTTGTGTGTGTGTGTGTTTTTAACTTTTATTTCCTTAGCATCTGTTTATTTCTATCATTTTTCTCCTTTCGGCAATGTAAAATAATGGTACCTTTACTGGTGAAGTGACTTAACCTTGCTAATTTTATCACAGAGTTTGTTTCTAAATCAATAAAGCCAAAAGGTGGAGATTGGGAGGCAGAGCTGACAATTTATATGCTAGGTTGTTCAAGTTAACTCTGAAAAGTTCTTCAGGAATACTTGAGTTTTCTGAATAGAAATAATCTCTGGGTTCAAATAAGGTTACAATAGACATAATAAGATGGCTGCTCCTGCTTTTCTTTTCTGGGGGGTGATATTTTTGTGTTTTTTGTGTATCCATGTACTCTTTTTTATAAGCTTGATATAAACCTTCTCCTCTTTAAAGTCTGGATAAATATTGTTGGTTTAATCATTTAATAATAATATTAACTTTCATTGACCAAGCTTTTATTATGTATCAGACTTGTGCTAAGTTTTTTCGTACATTATATCATTGAATCCCCATACTATCTCTGTGGGGAAAGTGCTGTGGTTACCATCACTTACAGAATTTAAGGTTATGTGTAGTACACTTAGAATTCCAAAACATTCAGTTTTCAGAATTGTTGGTTGTCTGCCAGGTGTCTTTCTTTTTTTCTTTTCTTTTTTTCTGAGACAGAGTCTCACTCTGTTACCCCGAGTAGAGTGCCGTGGCGTCAGCGTAGCTCACAGCAACCTTGAACTCCTGTGTTCAAGTCATCTTCCTGCCTCAGCCTCCTGAGTAGCTGAGACTACAGGTGCATATAATGATACCTGGCTAAGTTTTCTATTTTTAGTAGAAATGGGGTCTGGCTCTTGCTCAGGCTGATCTCGAACTCCTGAACTTAAGTGATCATCCCGCCTCAGCCTCCCAGAGTGCTAGAATTACAGGTGTGAGCCACTGAGCCCAGCCTCAAGTCTTCCTTGTGTCAATATTTACAGACTCATCCACTGCCTGTGAAGAAGAAATAGTGGTAGAAATGAGCTTAGTTACTAAGAGCTGCTTTTGGACTCTTCTGATTTATACTATCAAGACTCCTGTGAGCTCCTATACTTTTTACCTATCTAATAGAGCTTAAACTTGACTAGTGCTTCGAAACCTAATTTTAGTATCTACTCTTTTTTCTCCCTCAGTTGCAAACACCAGTCTTAATTAGCTGCCCCCAAGCCTATCTTAGTTTATTTCCATATTGTCATGCACCCGTGAATAGCTTCAAAACATCTTGACCCTTTTGTGGGGGAAGGGCTGACCCTCTTCCCTTTCTTTTCCATATTTGACTCTCTGCAAATAATAAATTTTTTCATTATTCTTTATATTGAGCTCTCATTTATATCTCCTACTTGATTTGTTTTCTCTGGACTTCTTTGGACCTAATTCTAATAATTACAGTCAGCCTTCTGTATCTGTGGGTTCCACATCTGTGGATTGAACCAATCGTGGGTTGAAAATACTTGGAAAAAAACAATAACAGTAATAATACAACAATTAAAAAAACTGTTTACATATCATTTGCATTGTATTAGGTAATCTAAGCAATCTAGAGATGTGTGTGGTTATATACAAATACTATGCCATTTTATATAAGAACTTGAGCATCTGCAGATTTTGGTATCATAGTGTCTTAGAACCAATCTCTTGCAGATACTGAGGGACACCTGAACTCACATACCCACCTGACCCTCTTCCCAGTGGGAAGAGGGTCAGGTGGGTTTTAGTCATTGTATAATCTCCATACCTACCTTGGTTTACCAGTCACCTTTTACTTCTTTGATGAAACTATTTGGTCTGTGTTTTAAAACTATTGCAATAAAAACAGAATTTTGGGGTAGAGAGATTACTTAGAAACACCTTGTTCTTAGCAAAATTCTTAACTGTTCTTTAGATGACTTTAAATATATTCAAATTATTAGATCATTTTATGGATAACTCAGCAAATGTGTTCTAGAAGGGTAGAATGAACCTAGAACAAGATTAAAGTGACCATGCTATCTTCTAGTTGAAAAAAATTGCCATAGAGCTTTGTGATGTAGTTATAGAAATGTATTTCTTAAATTTAATAATCTTATCTGGCAGGGAGACTTTGGTATTGTTAAATGAGACAGTCACAGGAATAATTCCCCCATCTTTAGTTGGGGGTGATTGTTAGGGCCTTTGATATTGAGATGACTTGAAACATTTAGGGCATTTGTAAGTTGCAGAAGAGCATTTAGCATTTGGCAATGGAAGAGTATGGGACTGGAATCAGACATGGAATCTGTTCCCAGATTTTCTGTTGACTATAGCTAAGGCCAGATTACAGCCTTCTCTCTGGGCCTTAATTTTTTCATTTTTGGGAATAGGTATGCTTAACATGCTGCACTTCCATGATTTGGGGACACTTAGAAGCATTTTAAAGGTGTCATCTCAAGCTCTTTATTGTGTTTAGTTTGTCTTATAAACTGAAGACTTTATTTTCTCTTGCTATGGCTATTTAATGAATGCAGTGGTTAGTCTCAAATTCAGTTCAACAGACATTCATTTAGGCTTCCTGTGCCTACTTCTAGAGTCTAATGTTTAATCTTGAAAACAGACAGATTATATAAAAGCTTCATAAGACACACATGCTATGTCCTAGGTAGACATAAACAAGAAGCTTTCTAGTTAATTAAGGAAAGCTTCATGGAGAAGGTAGCATTTGATTTGAGAATTAAGGGATAGAAAATAATGGGGGCAGGAGATTGAAGAGGAGACAGCCTGACCAAAGGGAAAAAGATGGGAAATTGAAGGATATGCTTTCCAAAATATATTTCAAAAGATATTAATAGTTTTTTGAGGGGGGAGGAAAACATATAGAGTCCATGGTCAAATAATATTAAATGAGATTGTCTTTGTAAAACGTTGTTGTTAATGTGCAGTAGTTGCTGCCTGTTATATCATTTTTGTTATTAAACAAATTGTGGGCTAGGCACAGTGACTCATACTTGTAATCCCAGCACTTTGGGAGTCCAAGGTGAGAGGATTGCTTGAGCCCAGGAGTTCAAGACCAGCCTGGGTGACATAGCAAGACCCTGTTTCTACCAAAAAAAAAAAAAAAAGAAGAAGAAGAAATAAAAAAATTTAAAAGAAAATTAGGTGGGCATGGTGGTGTGCACCTGTCATCCCAGCTACTTAGGAGACTGAGGCAGGAGGATTGCTTGAGGCCAGGAGTTGGAGGCTGCAGTGAACTATGATCATGCTACTACGCTCCAGGCTGGGCAGCAGAGTAAGATCCTGTCTCTAAAAAAACCAAAACAAATAATACAAAACAGACAAAAAACTCCCAAAAACCAAATTAAAAAAAAAATAGTAAATTAGTGGCCTTAGTGAAATTGAATATAGGTTTTTTTACTGCTATCCTGCTTAGTACCTTAATATTCTAAAGTTCAGTGTGAGTTGCTAAAAAAAAATATAGTATGTAGCACTTAAAAATCTTACATGATCATGGAACCCTTTTTCATGGGAACACTTGTCCCAAAGAATACACTTTTGAGAAATTGCACCAGAATATCCTGTATATCAGTGGGGTGGAGAGATTTCCGATACTAACTGAATCAAATTTGGAAAATAAGAGTTTAAGGAAGAAGGAGATTGGAGAATAGACAGTTGGCCCTCCATATCTGTGGGTTCTGCAGCCATGGTTTCAACCAACCTTAATAGAAAATATTTGGAAAGAAATTTCACAAAATTCCAAAAAGCTGTTGAATCCATGCAAATGAAGTGATACGTAGGCATTGTATTAGAAGTGATGAAGTATAAGGGATGATGTATGTAGGTTATATGCAAATATTATGCCATATTTTATAAGGGACTTGAGCATTGGTGGATTTTGATATCCTTGGAGGGGGTTCTGGAATCCCCCAAGGGTACAGAGGGAAGCCATTTTCTATGTCAACCAATAGGTGTCAGTATATGCCAAGCATGGCTTGGTTACAGTGTTTATAGCGGCACAATGCACAATTGCAAAGCTGTGAAAACAACCCAAGTGCCCATCAATTCATGAGTGGATTAATAAAATGTGGTATATGTGTACCATGGAGTACTACTCAGCTTTAAGAAACAATGGTGATATAGCACCTCTTGTATATTCCTGGATAGAGCTGGAACCCATTCTACTAAGTGAAGTAGCTCAAGAATGGAAAAACAAGCACCACATGTGCTCACCAGCAAATTGGTATTAACAGATCAACACCGAAGTGGACATACAGGAATAACATTTATCGGGCGTTGGGCAGGTGGGAGGGGGGAGGAGGGGATGGGTATATACAAACAACGAGTAAGATCTGCAACGTTTGGGGGATGGACACGCTTGAAGCTCTGACTTGAGTGGGGAGCAGGGGCATGGGCAATATATGTAACCTTAACACCTGTACCCCCATAATACGCTAAGATAAAAAAAAGATTAATATGTTTTAAACCACTTAAATAATGGATTATATTTTGCTGACACACACACACAAGCACCCTATCACAGAGATAAAGTGGAAGATTTGTTTGTTTATTCATGCATTCAACTAATCAACACCATGTTAGGTGATAGGTACTCATTAGTGAATAAAAACTACAAAACTGTTGCACTTGTAGAGCATATAGTTTAGTAATGGAACTAATCTACATCTAATATTACGTATTATGCAAACCATCACCACTTACCTTGTACACCCAAGTGGCAAAGCTAGTCCTTCGTAAAGGATTCAAATAGAAGTAAGCTCCGGAATGGTTTATAATACATATGTCAAATGGCATCACTATGTATAGCAGCCTTCCATGTTAAAATCTGTCCAGGAGGCTGGGTTCCCATGATTACAAACTGGCCTCTGAGGAATTACAACTACTGGATCTGTCATTCAAATATACACATACAGCCAGGCCTTATTCACTATAGTACCCGTGTCCCAGAGAGGAGGAAAAAAGGCTGAGCAGCAGTTGTCCATCCCAAAGCTGTCATCTGCTTCTAGCTCACACTTCCATTGGAAAATTCAGTTTCTCCTACTTTATACTGCCTTCCCTAAAGAATGCAGATGTCTTTACAGATACAGACTAACTACAGATCCCACTTCTTTACCTTGGGGACATGACCTATAAATGTTGTAGTGCTTATTAGTCCAAAACATCTTAGAATATTTAGATACATTCTCTGTGTATGTTTACACTGAAATCTATTGGAAAAAAAGGAAATGTAATAAATAATTTTAACTTAAAACTTTTTTTACGTGAAGATCTTAATTTTTTATTGATGTACTAGGGACTTTTACAGGTGACATTAATTAATGATAATGTGACTTGTACGTTTAATTTTCTGCAACCATATTGATTATGCCTGGCAGTGCTACCACCTGAGGTTGTGTGCTTGACAGGTTTATAGATACACAGAGCTTGGGTGTAAAACCATAAGGGAAAATTCAAAAAGTTGGGAATTCAGGGAATTCTCAGGGGAAGACAGGTTTTGTTTTGTTTTTCCAGCCAGTTTGGTAAATGTTAGCTGGTTAGGGATCCCTATGCTTATGTAAGATGTTTGCTGTTAAAGCCACAATGTTTTAGAGCAGTTACACAGCTAAATAGATAACTAATTCAAGAGATATGACAGCATCCTGAGTCCTTGGATATATTGCCCTAACTTCCAGCAAATTTCAGGGTATCAGTGAATTCTATAGATGTTATAAAAAATTGTGTGTGTGTGTATATATATGTGCATTTTTCTTGGCTAGTATTCATAGCTTTCACTAGTTACTAAAAGGACTCCTTCATCTCTGAAAGGCTACAAATCCTGCACTATGGGTTTTATTCAGAGGAAACAGCAGGAAGGCCCAGATAATTAGGTAGAAAGGTTTCCTTGTGGAGAAACATCTCTTACATATAAGTAAACGATGTGTATTTGTTGAAGACTGGAATTGAATTGGGCTTTGATAAGTGAAAAGAACTTAATATTTTAATATGGGACAGTGCCTTTCAAAGTGTGCTTGATTGCTTTAGATCAAGAGTGGGCAAATTATAGCCAGTAGGGCAAATCCAGGACCCCCCCCCCCCACTTTTATAATGTTATTGGAATACAGCCCCACCTGTTTGTATACATGTTGTCTGTGGCTGATTTGCCATGCAACAGCAGAGTTGAATAGTTGGGACAGTTGTCCCACAAACAGACAGTAAAATATTTACTATTTGACTCTTTACCAAAAAGTTTGCTGACCTTTACTTCTGAATATTGAGATGAGGTTGGCATTCTTGTGGCATAAAAGGAGTAGCTAAAATGCGTCATTTAACTAATGGGTGAATGCACTACATGCCACACAGCAGACTGTCCACAGATAAGTAATACACAACTCCCCAAGCCCCATAGGAGTAATTGCCGTCATGCTCTAAGGAAGTGGCTATCTGGACAGCCTCCTGGAGAAATGAGATTTGTAGTGCAGTGGGCAGAGGTTAATGATGCTGGATCAGAGGTGAACACCCCTGGGGGCTTGAGCTGCTAACAGTTAAGTAGGAGAGGCCTGTGGCATTTGTTACCATAAAGGAGCTCTTGCCTCTTCTGTATTTGTCTCAACTTGACATTTTTCTTTTCTGCCTGAAGAATCTCATAAACCTGGTCTATAAATGATATATACATTATTTTGAAATAAGGTGCTTGAGGGCTGGATTCTAGTCTATTTCCCATCTAATTCTATTTTTGTATAGTGTTGTGAACTCTCCTGTTATTAAGAGTTACCGATTGATTCTTCCAGATAGAAGTGATATTCACTTTAGTATTAGGCTTAATTCTGGGACTTCAGGTCTGATTTCATTTTTTTTGCAGTTAATCTCCTGGTAACAGCTGGTTTTACTTTGTACTTTGGGATCTAATGTGAACATTTATCCTTTAGTATCTAAGATGTTTCTCAGACTTTAATAATATCTAGATTAGAAAAAGTCTAGAAAGAAAATGGCACGTAGTAGATCATGTCAGTATTTTTTTTTTTTTTTTTTTTTTTTTTTTTTGAAACAGAGTCTCGCTTTGTTGCCCAGGCTAGAGTGAGTGCCGTGGCGTCAGCCTAGCTCACAGCAACCTCAAACTCCTGGGCTCGAGCGATCCTTCTGCCTCAGCCTCCCGAGTAGCTGGGACTACAGGCATGTGCCACCATGCCCGGCTAATTTTTTATATATATATATCAGTTGGCCAATTAATTTATTTCTATTTATAGTAGAGACGGGGTCTCGCTCTTGCTCAGGCTGGTTTTGAACTCCTGACCTTGAGCAATCCGCCCACCTCGGCCTCCCAAGAGCTAGGATTACAGGCGTGAGCCACCGCGCCCGGCCAATCATGTCAGTATTTTATACATTCTTCCATGGTGTTTCTGCTAACTGTGCCTGCCCAGGTGTTCTACCACAAGCCCGATATCCAGTATAGACTGCATGCCAGCACTGGCCGGTGTCCGCAGCAGGTACAATGACCAGTTACATGCATCTGTATTCAGAGTTAATTGCCTAAAAGTTCTGTCTTTATTGCTGATTAGGTCAGAGAAAGAATATTTGTTTTCTGATGTCTTGTGCTTCATTGAGGGAGTCAGTCTCTCAGAGTGTTTTGGCTAATTTCCTAAGAATTCTCACCACGTTTATAATTTAATTAATTGACTTTTGTTATGAACTGTTTTGAATTTATAGAAAAGTTACATAATTAATAAAAATCCATTTCCTTACCCCTCAGTTTTTAATAAAATATATAATTTTTAAAAATAAAGCATTAACATGGTGGAAGCTTCTTTTAAATGCATTCCTTTTTATCCTTCCCCTGGAGGAAATGTAGTGTCTGAATTTGGTGTTTATCATTGCCATGTATACTGTTGGTTACTACGAATGCTTTACTAAATATGAGTACTTTAACTAAATATGAATGTTAAAGTTATATACCATTGACTGACATGTTTTTAAATGCCACATAAATGGTATCATGTTGTATGTATTCTTTTGCAACTTGCTTTTTTCACTTAACATTGTGTTTTTAAGACTTTTCCATGTTGACATATGTAGTTCATTCATTTTAGTTGCTGTAAAATATTACATTGTCAGAATATACAACAACTTACTTATCATCCTTTTGGTGTACATTTGAGTTGTTTTCAATTTTTGCATTACAAATAATACAGCAGTAAGCATTCTTATTCATGTCATGTTTAACACATGTAAGCTTTTCCCTTCTTTAGACTGAGAAATGGAATGATTGGGTCTTAGAGCACATCTTCAATATTATTAGGTAATTAGCTACTGTCCAAAGTAGCTATACAATTTTATACCCATACCAGAATTCTAAGCATTTCCATTGCTTCATTTCATGGTCAGCACTTTTTAATTTTGCCAACTTGATATTGGCTTTGAGTTTTTACTCTTTAACATTGTGTTGGAGATATTAGCTAATGGAATTAGACAAGTAAAAGCAATTGGAAAGGAAGAAATAAAATGATCTTTTTTTGAGAATGATATGATTATATATCAAGAAAACCCAAAAGTATCCATGAGAAAACTACTACAAACAGGATAACTTATTAAATTAGCAAGTTGTGTCAAGGCTTTTTTTTTTTTTTTTTTTTTTTTTTTAAGAGGTGGGGTCTCACTCTGTTGGCCCAGGCTGGAGTGCAGTAATGTGATCATAGCTCACTGTATCCTCAAACTCCTAGGCTCAAACTATCCTCCTGCCTCAGCCTCTTGAGTAGCTAAGACTACAGGCATGGGCCATCATGCCTATATAATTAAAAAAAATTTTTTTTTGTAGAGAAGAGGTCTTGAACTCCCAGCCTCAAGCAATCTTCACATTTCAGCTTCCCAAAGCACTGAGATTATAGGCGTGAGCCACAGCACCCAGCCCAAGGCTATCTTTTACATTATATAAAAATTATATAGTCAAAAATCACTTAGAATATATTATGAAAGAGAAGACTCCATTTATAATAACAAAAAAAGAAATTAAAATACCAAACTTAACAAGAAATGTCCAAAACATGTATGAAGAAAATTATAAAACACTTTTGAAAGAGATTATAAAAGTAGTCTTAAACAAATGGAAAGATATACCATATTCTTGAATAAGGAGGTAACGCTTATTAAAATGTCAGTTATACCTAAGTTAATATATAATACAAACTCAGTAAAACAAAACTCAGTAAAAATGACATCAAATTTTGTTGTTTTATCAGCTAAGTTGATTATGAAGTTTATTTGGAAGCAAAGTTAAGGAAAACTCTGGGAAATAAAAGAAATCAGGGGAGGGACTAGCCCTATCAGATATTAAGGTGTATTATTAAGCTACTCTAATTCAGGTAGTGTGATATTGATCCATAAATAGACCATTGGAGGACAATAGAAATAGGCCTGATTTCATATAGAAATATAATATGTAATAAAGTGACCTCAAATCAGTGAGGAAATGTAGACTTTATAATAATTAGTGTTGATATTGGGGTAGATGCAAACAAAAAGATAAAATTTAATCTTTACATCTTACACTGGGATCCATTCTAAATGGATTAGGGGTTTAAAAAGGAAACCACATAAGTACTAAAAGAAAATATGGGTGAATTCTTTCCTTACCAGGGAATGAAGAAAATTTGTCTAACAACGACTCAAAATCTAGAGGCAATACGGGGAAAGAGTGATAAATTTGAGTACATAAAAATAAAACATTTTCATATACATTGAGACAATGTCTTCACAAAAAAATTAAAAATTTTTCATATATAAAAAGCATCATAAAAAAAGTTAAAAATAAAGAGTAAATGTGGAAAACTCTTTGTAATTTAAACCACAGACCAAGGCTAGTATCCCTCATATATAAAAACCTACAAATAAAGAAGAAAAACAACTCTATAGAAAAATGGAAAAAAATATGCACAGATACTTCATAGGAAATAAAATGGAAAAAACTCTTAAACTTATAAAAAGATATTCAACCTTACTCTTAATAAAATAAATGCAAGTAAAACCCCTTTGAGTTTTATTTGATTGGCAGAAATGCAAAAGTTTTACAACATGTTCTGTTGGTGAATCTATGGGAAATGGGAAATCTCATACATTGCTGGAAATGCAAAATGGTACAATACTTATGAAAGGGAATTTGGCAAAATTACATGTGCATTTATTTTTTGATGGCGCAATCCCATTTCTAGAAATTTATTTTAAGGAAGGAAACATGGCCAAAAATTAAAAGACATGCAAAAAACTATTCATATGAGCACTATTTGTAAAATGAATGAATGAATAAATTAAACAGCCCAAATGTTCATCAATGGTGGCTGGCTGGATAAATTATAGTATTTCAATACTATAGAACAATATGTTCTATAGTAGATACAATAGAACAATACAACTATAGAACAATACAACTATAAAAAGTAATGATGAATATCACTATAAACTGTGATGAAGAAAAGAGTGTATAGTATGCTGTCATTTATTTAAGAATGGTGAGAATATGAATATATTTGCTTATATTTTAAAAGTCAAACCATAAAATTTACGGGAAGAAGGGAAGAAGAAAAGAGAGTAAACAGAATAAGGATAGAAGTTAGTCTTTTAAAAATATATCTGATTTCACAGATTTGCCTTTGGAACAAATATATATTTTACTTAATTCTAAGGCAAAATAAGATTTAAGAAGCCATTCCTAAAAAATTCCTAGCCATTCCTAAAAGCCATTCCATAGGAAATAGGGGAAAAAAATAAACCTAAGTGCTTACACAGTTGGTGGCATAAACACACAAAGAAGAAGTGCTCCAAGAGACTTTAAAATACAGCAGTGGGACTGTACATCTCTTTTGGATATATCCAAATGACAAAAGAAATTGCAAAAGTGTCTTAAATGTTTCCATAATCATTATTGGTGATAATGTGATACTGATATACTGAGACTGTTGTATGTGCATTTTAGTATAAGTCAAATGAGTAATTATATTTGTGTCCTAAGAACTGAGATTTTTGGCATGGGAGAGAGAAGATATGATAGAAGCCAGATCAATGAAGTTAAATAAAAAATGTGTAGTCTTGAATTTAAAATAGAAATATTAAAATCACTTGTTTTAATCTTTAAAAACTTACTTTTTAGCTCTGGTGATTGACAATGTTAAAAGCAATGACTAACCCAGTGGCAGTACATACCTAGTCCCTAGATTATTTGGTCTCTAAACATTATACCATTCTCAAGTAAACACCACCAGGGCTCTATCCAGAAGTGAGTGATTCCAGGATGTGGTAATCAAGAAGAACTTGTAATTTCTTGTTATAACACAAAGGATGTTATTATATATTATCAGGGTCATGTCAAAAGGACTAAGGAGACAGCTTGAATAGGCTCCGCTGGACAAAGATGGCAATTTGAGTATCAACAAGGATAATAACTTAATAGCAAGGATAAAACTACAAATATGTTTAGATCTATGAGTTCATAATGATGGAAAAAATAAAAAAAGAAATTTTATTCATCATTACCTTTGGAAGATGGTGGGGAACCATCTCATTGTTTTGAAAACTGGAAGATAAAGGGGAAAATAATCAAGCATTTATCTCACTTTTCGTCTATGAACTGTACCTCAGAGTAACCAAATATATGATGAGAGGAAGTTTTGTTAATAGAAGGATTCCAGCTGATAAATGAAAAAGAAACTATAGAATTGGGATATCACCATTCTCTGAACCATCATGAAATAGTGGAACTTGGCAATGATTGTCTCTGAATATTAACATCACCAAAAGCGAGATGGGGGTGGGGTGGTGATTATCTCCTAACAGATACATATAAAATTAAAAGGCATATGCATAAGACTGTTCATTTGAGTACTGTTTGTAAAATGAATGAATGAATAAATTAAATAGCCCAAATGTTCGTCAGTGGGGGCTGCCTGGATAAATTATAGTATTTCAATTAAGAACAATACAACTATAAAAAGCAATGATGAATATCACTATATACTACTGTGGTAGTATATAGAAAAGAACATATAGTATGTATACATATATATGTATATTTTACCCCACTTATGAAGTAGCCTTCTTTAAAAAATCAAACCTGATTAAGTCTCTAGATCTAGCTACCAGTTTGTAGGAAATTCAGGAAACAGGAACATGTTAAATTATACCATAAGGTTGCAATTGACAGACTCTAGACTGGGAAACTATAAGACAAATAACTTAGTTTCTTCAACAAAATATTAGCAGGGGCTAAAAAGGGGGGAAGAAGCAGCTACAGATTAAAAGAAGCAGGACTTGTCCAACAACTGTAATATGTGGACCTTATTTGGATCTCAATTGAAGCAAACTAAAAGTTAAAATGTTGAGGACATGTGAACATTTGATGAGATTGAAGAGTTATTAGTAATTTTTTTAGGTATAGTAATATGCCCATGATATCTTAAAATAAGTCTCTATCTTTTAGAGCACATATTGAAGTATTTATAGATAATATGATCTGGTATTTGTGGGAATCTGAAAATCCAGGGGGTGAGAGTTTTGGGTGAGTATATGGTGGAAACAAGATTAGCCATAAATTGATCATTGTTGAAGCTGGGTGGTGGAGATGTGGGTGTTTATTACACTACGAGCTCTACTTTTGTATATGCTAGAAATTTTAGATAAAACATTTAAAAATTTTTATGTTAAATGATTTTCATTGAGAAACAGAGACAGTTTATTATAGGTTTCTGCCGATTTGTTTAATTCCCCCTTCTAGAAAACAATGACCAAATGAAGGAAGTGTACTCTTAATGTGACGTTCTTGTAGCAGCACTTGGTAAGATGTGCTTGGATTAAAAATCAACTCTCCATTCTTCAACTAGCTCTAGAATATACACTACTAACTTTATTCCTTTTGAAATGAGAATAAAATAATTATTTTTAAATATCCCTCCATGCCTTAGAAAACCATTAATAGGCCTCAACAAGAGAGTTAAAAACAAACAAAACTCTTCTAGCTTCTAAATGGGGATATTCATTTTTTCTAAGGTAATTCTTTAGAACTATAAGGATGTTTTCTCATAAAAATTGTTATAAATATCAAATAGATTCCCAGATCAGTCCACAAAAATCCATTAACTTGTAATATAATCTACAAAGCTAACAGAGTACTAAGAGTTCAGAACAGGTGTAAGTTAAATTGTTTTTCTAGGAAAATGCCTTCTTAATTGAATTCGGGGCTCCCAAATATGAGTGACTTTCCTACATCTTTATAGATGTTGGTCTTATTATACTCCTGGATCATTTAGTTGCCATATGCTTTGCACTCTGAAGGTAAAGAACAGTAACACTCACATCACCTTGGAATACTCCTATTCATAAGTTAAGTATTTGAAAGAGCAGAGGTTGTCTGCATATGAATGATCTTAGCAATAAAAATCTACCTTTTATGCATTTTTTATGCATTATCTCATTTGATATTCACAAGAAACCTTTGAAGCTTAAAGGGCAAATAGTATTACCCCCATTTCATAGCTGGAAAGACTGGGGCTCAAAGGTTACAGTGGAAAACACTTGGGAGTCAAAGGACTGGATTTGAGTACTGACTCTTCTAGGAGACCACATGCACATCATTTAACCTCTTAAACTTCAGTTTGCTTGTGTGTAAAATGGACACAATGAAATCCCATTATACAGTGTTATTATGGGCTGGGTGCAGTGGCTCACACCTGTAATACTAGCACCTTGGGAGGCCTAGGTGGGAGCATTGCTTGAGGCCAGGAGTTTGAGACCAGCCTGAGCAAGAGTGAGACCCCATCTTTGCAAAAAACAGAAAAATTAGCTGGGCGTGGTGGTGTGTGCATGTAGCCTCAGTTACTTGGGAGGGTGAGGCAGGAGAATCGCTTGAGCTTAGAACTTTGAGGTTGCCCTAAGCTATGATGTTGCCACTGTACTCTAGCCTGGGCAACAGAGTGAGACCCTGTCTCCAAAAAAAAAAAAAAAAAAAGTTATTATGAAGACTTAAATAAATGATATATATGCAAGAGTTGGATAACACATAAGGTACCATGCAAATTTTCATTATTTGTCACTGATGGCGAAGATTGTATTAAATACTAGGATTATTTTAATAAACGATCACTAAGTTGAAAAAACAACTAGAATAGTAAGGAGACTCATCCATATGATGTGAATCACTGTTGCAGGAAATGCGAAATGTTTAGCTTAGAGAACAATCAGGAGAAAGTGCTAGCTAGATACTGTTAGATGTTTTCTGAAGGGCTCAGCTTCTGAAGAATAGATTTCACTCAGTATAAACAACTTCCTTGCAGTGAGTCTGCCTGTTATTGCAGGTTTTCAAACGAAGACCAGACAGCTACAAGTTAGGAATATTGCAGAAGGGCTAAATTCCTCTCATGTTAGTTTCTACTCTGAGATATGTCATTCAAATCTAACATGTTTTCAGAGTTGAGTAGAAATTCCTGGTTACTGGATTGAAGTTCTAAGAAGCACTAATGGTGGTCCTATAATGGGACGAAAATTATGGAAGATGATCTAAAAGATGATTTTTTAAAAAAATTATTGGCAAATATTTATTAAGCACTTGTATTGTAAGATGATGTGCTAGGCACTGAGGCATTTTTAAAAAGCCATCTCTAGTATTCCATTGTTTGAATGTAAGATTCTGTTCTGTTTGCAGTCATTCTTTCACCTTTTAGATAAACTTTGTCACTCTTGATCTTCCAGGTCTTGTAAAGGAGGTGGTAAAAATATTAATATTGCCCACTTCTTAAGTTCATGTTATTCCAACTGATTTAGTTTCCAATTTTGTTGGAATTTTGCTTCATAGACTTTAATTCTCTAGAGTCAAAATGTGTTGAAATGACCTCCTAAAAAAAGAAAGGGAAAATAGATCACCTAATACAAAATATGTTTTTGCATCCTAGGCTCTGAGGATAAAATATGTGGTTAGATGACTAATGTATCAGAAACTTAATGCTATTTAAACATACAGACGGGTAGGTTGTGTGTATTTTATGTATTTAAAATTGAGATTTTTGTTTGAACAGTATCTTTCATTTGGTGTACTTCATGGTGATTTATCATAATAGATTGATTTAAATCATTTGAAATAGCGAGACATATGAATTTTAACAATAACTTCCCCAAGGCTAGAGAAGTCAGCGGGAGCTCAAACTGCTAGGTAGACATTTTTTTTTTTTCAAACTCATATGCAAGTTTAAAACTTTTATGAGGCTGCTTTAACAAGGCCCTTTGGGATTTAGGGTTATTTATCTAAGCTCTTATTAAAAATGAAAACTTTTCTATGTTTAGCCCTGTAAAGCAAAACTGATTCTAACAATACTATAAGCTGGAAGAATGAATACTGTTCTGCAGACTAACTCAAAAATAAAGTTAGGCAAGTTTGAGGCTAGTATCTTCAGCACTGACATTATTATGATAAGATAGTGACAGCAGAGCCAGTATTTCAAAGTCTCCTTTAATTAGGAAAATTTAGCTCTGCTATACTTGTAATTTAAGGTTTGACATGACTTATAAAAATGACTTCCAGCCCTAGAATCGAGCCCTTTTTCATTGAGCACTCCAATCTCTCCGTTAGAGTCAACTTGCCCTAGGACTGCCTGGTACAAGGTCTGTGAGCACCTTTTCATTTATGGTATCTGTACTTTTGAAATATCTTTGGCTTCTACCCTCACCTACTGAGAAGTGGGGCATGGGATGAGATTGTTTCTAAGATTAATATGCCAGAATCATTCTGTATATATAACCCAGCAGAAGAGCTGGAGCTGCTGCAGGAAAAATTTTGTAATCTTGAAATGTGTTCAGCTTCTTTGTAGGTATGTTCGGGTTTCATGAGTCTGGGTCCTGCAGTAAATCTGTTCTTGGACCCTGAAAGCTAAGGTTTTAAATTATCTGTAGTGCAATGCAATTGTGGGGAGTAAGAACATTATGAGGGATGAAAGCAAATGTTATAAAAGCAGGTTCACAATCTTTTGCAGACTTTAAGAACTTATCAGAGTCAGTTTAGCTTGGTCATGTCCAGTCCAATTGGCAACAATTTTAAGATGAGAAGGTGGGTGGATGAATGGATGGATAGAAAGGTAAGGTAGGGAGATGGATAGACAGATAAAGCTAAATAATCAGTATTGGTGGTATGATTGTTGGTGAATAGCTTTCCATGCTGTAGAGTAGGTATAGAAAATTAGACAAATAGACATGTCTGAAAGAGATCATGATGACAAGTATAGCATTTCGAAGACATTTATAAAGTTAGCGAAAAATGAAAGCTGTGGGCCACATAGCATTTTGGGCTTGTTTTAAAGGATCTTACCTCAATAATTAACCTTAGTGCTAGTAATGTAAGTCATTGGAAATAATATTTCACTTAGTGGTATCTGGAGACTTCTGAGTTACCATGTCTGTTTCAGAAGTGAAAATGCCTCCAAGACAATAGAGAGGAGTAGAAGTGTAAAGCACACAGGTTATGTTTCCAAGGAGAGAAATACCAAACTGCCAGCTGACAATTATGATTTTGAGTATAAAGGAGACAAAGGGCAAGCACCAAGAGAGAATAATGGCAGAAATGTTGGCTGAAGGTCAGAGGGAGAAGCAATACAAGTATAAAAATTTTAACAGGTGGGGAAATGTCAAAATGAACTTTTAAAATGAACTTAAGTTTAGGAAATTCTATTCTGAAAGAATCTCAGATTCTTTCTCAATTGCAAATGGGAGGAAAATTGTGTGTATACTTGGTTTTTAACTCTTCAACTTGAGCAGCTGTTTTAACAGTTGAGTTGCTAGGCACTGTCAGGAATAGAAAATTTTAATTTTGGAGAAACCCAACTGTTAAAACAGCTGTTTGATCTGATTAGACTTAAGCTGGCTCTGATTAGGTTGCAAGACCTAATGGGATCATGGCACCAGGCAGATTGGCTATTATTTTGATTTTATTGGACATAATAAAAAATATGAACGGATGTTAGGTTGGATGTTACGTTGGACACTGACTCTCTCCAAAGATGACACCTTCTCTGGTTTGTTTTGGCAAAATGCTAAGGTAAATAACATGGGCTTTTACCTTGTTCCTAGTCAATGGAAATTACCTGAAATAATTTTGCTTCACACTTCTTGGATGCGAGCCTTTATTCCTGACACTTAAAAAAAAAAATCTCCCTAGTTTTATTAACATCTCTCTATCTTTTTCTTAATAATACATAATATCCCTACCTCAGGTTATTAGTAGTTATTAGTATTATTTATTTTATATTCTTTGTAATCTAAGAAAAGAATCCTATTAATAGCAACTACCAAATTTGTCAATTTGTAGGTAACACATTTTTAATATCTAGAGTAACTTGAGTGATCCTGATATAAAAATCTTGACTTCCAAATTTATATCTTAAGTACATTTTTTCTTGGAAAAGATTACTTATTAGGTTAGTTTCAGTTAAATTATCTTAATTTAAATAAAAATCAAAATTCCTTGTTAAGATGATTTGATCAATTTATTGAGTAAAGACTATTTTTTTTTTTTTTTTGAGACAGAGTCTCGCTTTCTTGCCTAGGCTAGAGTGAGTGCCGTGGCGTCAGCCTAGCTCACAGCAACCTCAAACTCCTGGGCTCAAGCTATCCTCCTGCCTCAGCCTCCCGAGTAGCTGGGACTACAGGCACAAGCCACCATGCCCGGCTGATTTTATATATATATTAGTTGGCCAATTAATTTCTTTCTATTTTTATGGTAGAGATGGGGTCTCGCTCAGGCTGGTTTTGAACTCCTGACCTTGAGCAATCCGCCCGCCTCGGCCTCCCAGAGTGCTAGGATTACAGGCGTGAGCCACAGTGCCCGGCCAGTAAAGACTATTTTTGCTTGAAATGTTAATACATATTTTAGAGCATTCAAATATTTCATTTTGATATTTTCAAAATGAAAGTAGTTTTACTTTGTATATGATCATGAAAATAATATATATTAATTGTTGACATTTTCAGTAATACAAGAAAAAATAGAAAAGAGCAAGTATAATTTATATGATCCCAGTCCCTGCTGCTAATATTTTGGCACTCTTTCTTGCACACACCTTATTATGTACATATACACAGGAAGATATGGTTAGAAAATGTAAGTTACATAAATAAAGTCTAGCTATATGTGCTGTTCTTTCTTTTGCTTTTTTTTAAAACTTATCAAAATATTATGACTATCTTTCAATGTTAATTTAGATCTGTAATCATCATTTAGGTCTTGTTTTTTTAGGGGTTTCATACTTTTAAGGAAGTGACTTATTTTTGCTAGTTTCTAAAACCCAGTGTTGTATTCAGGAAGCAAAATTAAAGAAGATGCTTGGGGTCTTAATAAGAAATGAACTTGATATCAATAGTATAACTTTGCTGCTTTCAATGAAAAATTTGTTTATTTTATGAAATGAAAGCAGGTTTATATGTTTTGAATGTTTTTATCAAAAATTGAACAAAAATATTTTGGTTATAAGTGATATTTTTGTTATTTTAAAATAAAAAAATAGGTAAGCTTTTTTATTTGGATCATCAAAAAACACTGTGCTTTCTTCCTATAAGCTAGGCTCAAAATTACAATATTTCCTTCTTTTAGCCTTAACAAATATTTTCATTATAATATGAATTGGTTTAGAAAATGACAGTGTTTTCATATTACTGTTTAAAAAAAGGGGCAAGTTAGCTTTTCTAGCTCTTTTAACATTGGTAAATTCAGGCGCACAATTACCTTTTCTCACTGTCTTACAATTACTTTAAAACTTTCTAGAATACTGATTTCTTGAGTAGCCTATATTTAACTCCCCCACTCCACCCTCTCCCCAAAGTTATACAGGCTACTGTCTGTATCCATAGGTTCTGCATCCCAGGATTCAACAACTGCATGCAGATGGAAAATATTCAGAAAAAAGAAAAGCCAAGGTAGGGGGAATTGCTTGAGCCCAGGAATTTAAGACCAGCCTGGGCAACATAGTGAGACCCTGTCTCTACCCCCAAAAAAGAAAAAAAAAAATTAGCCAAGCAAGGTGGCATGTGCCTATAGTCTTAGCTACTACAGAGGCTGAGGCAGGAGGATAACTCGAGCCCAGGAGTTTGAGGTTTGAGGCTGCAGTGAGCTATGATAGTGCCACTGTACTCTAGCGTGGGCAACAGAGCGAGACTCTATTGCTTGGCAGTGGGGGGAACCAACTAAAAGAAAAACAATAAAAAATAACAATACAACAATGAAAGATAGTACAGATAAAAAGCAATAAGTGTAACAACTATTTACATAGCATTTACATTGCATTACGTATTGTAAATAATCCAGAAATGATTTAAAGTATATAGGAGGATATGTGTAGGTTATATGCAAATACTATGCCATTTTATATCAGAGGCTTGAATGTCTGGATTTTGGTATCTGTGGGTTGTGGGAAGGTTTCTGGAACCAATCTTCTTTGGATGCCAAAGGACCACAGCACACGGTACTGGGATGGTAATCCACATTGTAAGTGTCTTTTTCATACTTTGGTACCAAATTGAGAATAGCTTCTCCAAAATGAACAGAGTATAGAATAATGAAAGCTGGCTATCAAAGATAGCTCATTTCAAGGATGTGGTGGTAAAGAAAAAGGAACTAAAAATTTAAAAATGTTTAATAAAATAGTAGCCTTTGGAGATTTGAATGAAATTCTTCTTAGGTTCCAAAAGCATCCATTTGGCTATGCTTTGGAAAAATTTAGTCAAATATTTCCCTCTTTGACTCAAGAGGCTCTTCTAGGGGTTGCTTCTTAGTCCCTAAAATCTTTAAGTAAAACTTTAGAGCGCATTTGCTACTTTCTGTAATCAGATCTCTCTAGGGATCATCTAATGGGTAAAGGGATAGATACAAAATTGAGGAGAATGTCAGTACTGACCTGATAGGTTTTATTATTTATATTCATTTTATTTAGGGAACATGATTGTACCATTTGATTCTTATTTCTCATGGAGGGACAGAATTCTTAGTCATTAGGATTCGTCTTCTAACATGTCAGAGAGAGCCACTTGTGACTTAGGGTTATTTAGTTCAGTCACTGTAGCTAAGATACCAAGATTAGCCAGGCCTAATGAATTTGAATTGAGTTATACCATTGCCAGCTGTTGTCTTGTGAGGGAAAGGTGTAGGGATTTCTAAGAGAAGAATATCTGAGGACTTAGGAAGAGGTATAAAGAGAAGCCAGGGATACTGAGGAGTATGAGGGTACTCTATGAAGGAAAGGGACAGTGGGGTTGAGATGATACAAACTACCAGGACCCACCCCTTTCTGAAGCCATTGACTGATAGAGCTCTGCTAGATCATATCTCTCTTTTCTGCTGAGACCAGACATGGTTTCACCATCCAACACAGTCACTGCCAACCAATTTGAATTGAAAAATGAAGAGAACCTATTTGTTAAACCAGGTCTTAGAAATCATCAAAGAAGAAAATCTTAAACGCCTCCAAACAAAACAACCTCAAAACAGTAAACAATGCCATTTAATCAACACAATAATATCAATATTAATAATGTCAACACATTCACTGATATATTTTAAAAAATTCTTTCTTGCAAAAATAAAGACATCAAGAGCTATTAAAAAAAACAGAAAATATCTGAAACTCTTGCTCTGTGCGTTATACATCCTAAATACTTTGCAAGCACATTGGCAAAGGACTTAAACTGTGGGACAGAGTAGACAGTGCTGATTAATGAAAGTGTCAACTGAGTTGTCCCAATGGGACAGGGGACCTAAGTAATGCCAAGTGTCGAAATTACTCATGAGAATGTTAATAGAGTGGACCTAATTTATTACATCCCAACATTCATACTTTTGACTTCCAATTCCTCAGGAGAGTTATTAAAGAATTGGAAGTGCATTTCTCAGCCTCCCTTTCAACTGATTTCCTCTGGTAATGGAATGTGGTAAAAATGTGAGCCAGGAAGACCTTCTCTTTGAAAACTCTTCCAAAATGGTTACATTTATTAATATGCTAACAGATACTATAATATGTAATTAGAAGTTAGTTCAAAATGGAACTGTTTTATTATTCTTACTCAGAAGTCCATGAATCTTGAAAACATGCTAAGTGAAAGAAACCAGACCAAAAATGGCCATCATTGTACGATTTCATCTATATTAAAGAAGAATATGAATGGACTTGGGGAGTGGGGTGATCTGAGAGATACCCAAAATCAATGCAAAATTTTCTTTGTAAAGATGAACACTGTTGTGGAGAGAGAGTTCATAGTTTTAACTATCTTATCATGTGATAAGATAGATACCTGTGATCTTCAAAATTATTTAAAAATCACTACTTAAAAGCCTTTTCAGGAATGAATTTCCATTCTTTGTCCTATTTTTATAAATGTATAGGTACTCTTTCTATCATAAGGATTTTTCCCTTTGTGATTTAAAGTATTTTGTGTTAGCAATAAAATTTTTAAAAAATATAAACTTTTAAAAATAGCTTATGGGTTTATAGTAGGTTTTTGGCAAGGTTTTTTAATTCTTTTTTTTTTTTTTACATTTATGCCTGTAATACATCTTGAATTTATTTTTGCATATAGTATAAGATAGGTTTCTAAATTTATTTTCTCCTGGATGGGTGGTTATTTGAACTGGCACCCTTAATAAATAATCTACTTCTCCCTCCTCAAATTGTACTATTATGAGTAAATACCATAGTAAGATGTCACGTTTCACAAATATTAGGGACTATTTTTGGATTTTCCGGTTTGTTCCACAGACCTATTAGTCTGCTTTCATATAACACCATGTGGATTTGATTACACTGGTTTTATTATATATTTTAATATCAGGAAAGCAAGTGTGCCCATCAGCATTCTTCTTTTTCATGGTCATTTTCAAGCATTTATTCTTGCAAATATTATTTTATCTAGTTATGATAAAACTAACCCCCTTGGGATTCTAATTGAAATTGATTAAATTAAAATATAAATTTTAGGACAATTGACATTTTGTGATATTGAGTACATCTTTGCATTTGTTCATGTCTTATTTTATGTTCTTGAGTAAGGTTATATAGTTTACTGTCTACGGGTCTTTGTCTTTTTTGTTAAATTTTATTTCTAAGTAAATTATAGTCATGATTCCTATTGTAAAAGAGGCAAGTATTTTTTCCATTGCTGTTTTTAGGCTCCCCTTCCACCCCATCACCAGCACCTCCCTGGGGAATAGAGAGGCTTTTGGCTTTTACACAGTTACCTTGGCTATATTTTTAAAACTCTTGTTATTAAAAGAGTTTCTCAGACTTTCTAGGTAAATCAGTCATATCACCAGGGAAAAGGGAGGTTAATTTAAACATCTCCTTTACAAGCAAATGTTGATCAATAATGACGAAAATGAGCACATTCCTGCATAGTTTCTGATTTCAATTGCAATGATTGTATGTTTTGCCATTTATACTTTGCTTTTTGTTATTTCTTACAAACTAACAAGAAAAGGCCTAATAATTAACTAGGGCTATTCATGGCATTCCTTGAGTTGTACGTTGAGGCACCCCAGCAATCAACTCAACAAAAATTTGAAAATAGGTAAAATTAAAAAAAAAAAAATCAGTTCAAAGAAAGCAAATCCAAATAGTCAACAAATACATGCAAAGAAACCCAAATTCACTATAATTAGGCAAATATAAACCAAATGAATCACATGGAATAGTTTTACTTCCACCAACTTTAAAAATTCAAACTGTTCATTATTGGTCGGTGTATGGGACAAAGAGTACTCTCATGACTGGTTGTGGAAATGAGAATTGTCACAGACTTTCTGGAAATACCTATTACAATGAAAATGCATATACTCTTCAACTTGATAATATTTAATACCATTCCTGGGACTCTACCTCATCCAAATCAACATACCAGGCTGTAAGACTATATAAGTAAGGACGTTATTGTAACATTGTTCATAGTAAGGAAAAAAACTGAGGAGAAAAGATACCCAAGTTGTAATATTTTGGACATACACACCTCAGACTGTGATATAGCATGATATAGAATATGAATTATTAGTGCCAGAGCATCTGGCTTGAGGGCAGAGAGAAGCCAGTGGGTAACAGGGGTGATGGTAGAGAAAGTAGGGTGAGGGAGGCTAAAAAAGGGGAGAATGCATTAAAATATGGGATTTGGCAAACATTTCTGAAACAGGACACAAAAAGTACCAAGCTTAAAAAAAATTGCATGAATTTGATTACCTTAAAATTATGAACTTTTAAGCATGTGCTTATCATATGACCCAGCAATTGTACTTTGGGGTTTTTATCCTAGAGAAATGAAAACTTACGTTTGCCCTAAAACACAAATGTTAATAGCTGCCAATACCTACTAGTCATAATAGACCCAACTGAAATCAGCCTGAATGGCCTTCAGTAGATGAATGGTTAAACAACCGTGGTTATATTCCATGGACATGTTACTCAGTAATAAAAAGGAACAAACTATTGATACACACAACAACTTGGATGGATCCTGAGGGAATTTTACTGAGTGAAACAAGACAATTTCAAAAGGTTATATACCGTGTGATTCCATTTATGTAATATTCTTGAAATAAAATTATAGAGATAAAGAAGAAATTAGTGGTTGCGAGGAGGTAGGGAGCAAGGGAAAAAGGAAGGAAGGTGGCTGTGTACAGATACTGTTCTGTATCTTGGCTGTTTCAATGTTAATGTGGTCACGTGGCTCTCTGCATGTGATACAATTGCCTAGAACTACACACACACACACAAATGAGTGCATGTCAAACTAGTGAGATCTAAAAAAAGTTGGTAGATTCTATCAATGGCAATATCAATGTAGTTATCCAGATTGTTACCATTGGGGGAAACTAGGTGAAGGACAGACAAGAAGGGCAGACAAGATTGCTCTGTAGTATTAGGCCATTAAATATGAAATGTCTGATTTTGAATCAGAAGTTGATTATATCTCAAACAAGAAGCAGTACAATTAATCAAAGTATGTGCCCAAACTATTGACACAGTTTTGCCATCTTAACGGTGGCTTCTTTATGTCAGCAGCAAAGAAACCTGGAGAGCAAGTGGTAGTGAAATCTCGAAAGGCATTTTCCACAGCTTGTTGAGAATTGAATATTTTTCCTTGCAAGAAATGGTCCAAAGCCTGGAAGAAGTGGTAGTCAGTTGGTGCAAGGTCTGGTGAATACTGTGGATGACAGAGAGTTTCCGAGTTCAGCCTCTATAGTTGGAGCAGTGTTGTTTTTTGCTACATGTGGTCTTGCAAGAGGATTGGTCTGTCTCTTTTGACCAACCTCGGCTGCTTAATCACAGGCATCCTCACCATTTCATCCAGCTGGTTGCAGTAGACATCCACTGTGATCGATTGACCAGGTTTCATGAAGCCGCAGTGGATAATACCAGCGCTGGACCACCAAAAAAATACCATTAGCTTTTTCTGATGAATATTCAGTTTTGGACTGTGTTTTAGCACTTTATCTTTATCCAGCTATTATGCCGAATGCTTGCGATTGTCAAAAAAGAATCCATTTTTCATCACACATAACAATATGGTGTAGAAACGATTCGCCTTTTTGTTGTGACAGCAAAGAAAGGTAAGCTTTGAGACGATTTCTCTTTCGATGCTTGTTTAATTCATCCAGAACCTATCTATCCAGCTTCTTTACCTTGCCAATTTGTTTCAAATGATCCAATATTGTTAGAATAGTAACGTCAAACTTTGCTGCTAATTCACGTGTAAGTTGAGGTGAATTCACTTCCACTACAGCTTTCAGCTCATCATTATCTACCTTGGTCTCAGGTCACCCACGTGGCTCATTTTCAAGATTAAAATCACCAGAATGGAACTTCTCAAACCATCAACGTACTGTGTGTTCATTAGTCACATCCTTCCCAAACACTTCATTGATATTTCAAGCTGTCTGTGCTACATTGGTTCACAATGGAACTCATATTCAAAAGTAACATGAATTTTTTATTTATTCATGATTTCACAAAATTTGCTCCGAAAAAGAATATTAAAAGATAATCACAAGCCACAACATGTGTTTGAAAGAATGAGGATGTACTCTCACAATTAAAAATAAACAAAACCCAAGAAGTATCAAAGTGAAATGTCAGAGATATCAACTGTCAAATTTAGTACTTAAGGAAATCAGGCATTCCATACTTAATAACCTTAATATTTCTTACAACTGCATGTAAGTCTATAATTATCTCAGAATAAAAAGTAGGAAGAAATGATTTAAACACTTAAAATAGAAAAAAAAAAAAAGCAAGGTCAAAGGACAGTAGATGCCAGCATGACAGTTTAAATAATTTGGAGCTTGATTTTTTTCCATTTGAGGTAGGGCTTGGAAATAAGAGATTATTAAAATAAAAATAAATATTTAAAGATTATTTTTTAGGTAATCAGCTACATAATATAGAGGCCAATTTGTCTTGTGTGTTGTTTATTTTCAAGTAAACATTTTCTAGAATTATAATGGAAACTATATTTCAGTTTCTGTTGAGAATATTTTTACTAGTTCATTATATAAGTAAGCCAGTGCATTCAATTCTTATCTAACTCAATAAGAGCTGAATACATCTATAGATATCCCTAAAGTTCATTTAATATTTCCTCAAATTTATTTTTTGTTGTTAAATTGAAATATATATACCATAAAATTCACCATCTTAAATGGTTTTTAGTATATTCCATGGTTTTTAGTATATTCCTAATATTGTGCAACCATCACTATCTAATTCTGGAATATTTTTATCACCCTAAAATGAAAGACACTCTTTATTCTTCCTTTCCTCCAGCTCCTGACAACCTCTAATCTCTTTTTTGTTTTTATGGATTTGCCTGTTCTGAGCATTTCATATAAATGTAATCATATAATATGTAGCATATAGATTAAGAATGACTTAAGAAATATCAACCAGTTGCAATATATGGATCTATGTAGTTCAAACTCAAACAAACTTTAAAAAAAATTAAGTCAGTTAAGGAAATTTGAACATTGACTGCAGACTTGATATTAGGGAATTGTAACTTTTTGCATGGTGTAATAAATTATATGGCGGGTACAATTTTTAAAAAGAATCTGTGAGGCTGGGCGCGTTGCCTCACGCCTGTAATCCTAGCACTCTGGGAGGCTGAGGCAGGCAGATCGCTCAAGGTCAGGAGTTCAAAACCAGCCTGAGCAAAAGTGAGACCCCATCTCTACTAAAAATAGAAAGAGATTAATTGGCCAACTAAAAATATATAAAAAATTAGCCAGACATGATGACGCATGCCTGTAGTCCCAGCTACTTGGGAGGCTGAGGCAGGAGGATCGCATAAGCCCAGGAATTTGAGGTTGCTGTGAGCTAGGCTGACGCCACGGCACTTTAGCCCAGGCAACAGAGTGAAACTCTGTCTCAAAAAAAAAAAAAAAAAGAATCTGTGTTTTAGAGATACATACTGAAATATTTCCTCATGAAATATTATGTTGTCTGGAATCAATTCAGAGTAGAGGGTAATATTGGGGATATAAATGAAAGAAAGCCATCCATGTGAGAATGATGGCCTGAAGCTGGGTGTTGGATACCTGGCATCCATTATACATTTCTCTTATTTTTGTATATTTGAAATTTTCCATAACAAAAAGTATTTTAAAGAATCTGAGAGAGTAATTGGCTTCTTTAGGTGGGCTTCTAATTATTATATTCTTAATGATATCACTTCTAATTGTGAAATTTCTGGCAGGCTTGTTTGTAGGGTGGGTTCTCTTCTTTAATGAAAGTGTTCCAGTCTAATTCCTGTGTTTTCAACAGCTGGTCTCACAGTGACACAGAAATTTATAAGAAACAAAATGTCTTATTATTTTTGTAATGAACTAATACATTTACTTTTTTAAAAAATTTTTTTTTATTTCTTTATTTTTTTTTCCATTTTCAGTTGGCCAATTAACTTTTTATTTTTTATTTTTAGTAGAGATGGGGTCTCGCTCTTGCTCAGGCTGGTCTTGAACTTCTGAGCTCAAATGATCCACCCGCCTCGGCCACCCAGAGAGCTAGGATTACAGGCGAGCCACCGCGCCTTACATTTACTTTTGAGCGCCTTATTGGTATCTTATTTAAATCAGAACCATCCCCCCCTCCTTCTGATGTGTAGGAGAGTTGCCTTGACAAGTTTATAGGCCTTGTAGGCAAAGTTTGAAAGGTATAGCTTTTAGCAATTTGTACCTAAATTCCTTCTCTCAAAGTGCCTTTAATTCAAAGAGAATTAAAGAACAATTTTGACACTTGTGATTTAAAAGGGTCGAATTTTTCTTATATAATTTTAAAAACACCTTTTTCTTGTGGATACTGTTTGTTACTTCATGAACTTTATCTTGAAATGTTAAAGCAGTTGATACATGTACTTTTTAGAGTCTGTTTTTATGAATTTGTACTTTTGAAATATTGAAGTATTAAATATAATGAAGTTAATATGGCTCATCATAAAAGACATACTAATGCATTTATTTGTTTTAGAATTTTGTGTTCTTGAGAGTGATTCATGAGAATTTTTAAAAGTTTGATTTTTTGGACAGATTATCTATTAAATAGTTGTATGTTTATAATGATTCTGTTGCTAAGTTGTGATCATTTACTTGTTTTGGTATTTTGAGAGCTTAAATTGATGGGTTTATCATTGTTACAGCTTTGAAATTGAAATCTAACATCTATAGGTATAAACAACATAATATTTCAGCATCCGTAATGGGCTATTTGCTTTCTTTGGTTCTTAGGGCCTAGAGTCCAAATTACCTACTAAAATAGGATAAACATGACATTTAAGTTAAATGGTTCCATCTTGATCTCTGTTATACATACCATTTTTTCTTCTCTGCACAATATGTTAGACCCTTTTAAGGATTTTAATTTTTGCTGGAGATGTTATATAATCTCTATTTGTCATTCTAACCTTTGTTACATTAAATGACCTCCATGTTTCCTGGAAGACTGTATTACCTCAATTTTCTCAGGTTCTTTTCTTGATATTGATTGGTTTGATTCATTCTCAATTTCATCATTTTTGTTAGAAGTGATACAAAATGACTCTTTTCCCCTTCTTGTTACCTCTTTCAAAATAGATAGGTCATAGTTGCTTCTCTAGGGATTTTGTCAAGGCAAAAGTTTAGAAATAAGAATGGTATGTCCTCTGCTTGCATTTTGATCTCTTAGACTAAGGTCACCTGGCTGACAGTCTTGGTCTCTTGGGAAAGCTTTTCCTCTCCCAGTACTTTAAAAATCACGGAAATAGTTTCAATTGATGTTTACTTCATTATTCCCTTTGAACTATCTTGCTTGTTGATTTATAGTGGAAGATTACTAATTTAGGTCTAATAGTCTATGATGTCTTTGCAGGAGATAACAGAAGTGATTCAGATTCTGTCCTATGTTTCTTAAAATGCTGTGTCAACAGACATTTGTATTTATATTTGAGCCATGGGGAGAAAGTTGCAAGTGACACCTCTGACTTTGTCAAGAGATTTCCTAAATTCCACATATTAAGTTTGTGAATTGTTTTAGGAAAAACAAAATTTTAAGAATGCCAAGCTATTTCTCTCTTTTCTCCTTCCTTCCTTCCTTCCTTCCCTTCCCTTCCCTTCCCTTCCCTTCCCTTCCTTCCTTCCTTCCTTCCTTCCTTCCTTCCTTCCTTCCTTCCTTCCTTCCTTCCTTCCTTCCTTCCTTCCTTCCTTCCTTCTTCCTTCCTTCCTTCCTTCCTTTCTTCTTCATAATTATCATACACTTTAATGTGTTTTGTATTCCAGTTTTTTATTTTACCATCTTGATATTTAATTTATAATTTTTAATGAAACTTATACCTTGCAAATTTTTATAGGCTATTTTTACATAGCATTTTTGTTTTTTGGAGACAAGATCTCACTGTGTTACCCAGGTTGGAGTGCAATGGTGTGACCATAGCTCACTGCATCCTCCAGCTCCTAGGCTCAAGCAATCCTCCTGCCTCAGCCTCCCAAGTAGTTGGGACTACAGCTATGTGTACCACCACACCCAGCTAATTTTTTTTTTTCTTATTTGGTGGAGACTGGGTCTCGGCTATTTTGCTCAGGCTGGTCTTGAACTCCTGGGGTCATGCAAGATGAAAACTTCACCTGTAGTTTTGGGGAAAAGTCACCCATAGTTCATATTCTCTTAAATAACTATCATTTAAAAAAATTTTTTTAAATGTTTGCAATTATCATTTTTATATATTATTTTCTGTCTTTGTCTGTGTGTATGAATGCTTCATGTGATTAAAGTAATAATTTATACAATTAAAATTATAGAGAAAATTTATAAATCTTAACATTAGAAAAAATAAGTCCTGGGACTAATGAAAAATATATTGTGGGAATAGAAAAGAGAGGATGGATGATAGGAATTTGAGGTCTATTAGGCCTAGCTGGTTTGTCTAATTTCAAAAATAAGGTTTTTCAAATTTTTTTAAAATGTAACATTTTAAGATATCTTAAATTTGCTCTATTATTTGCCTTTGGAGTTTTCAATCTTTTTGGATAGAATTCGTTAAATAATATCTAATATACTTTTGGCTTATGGCATAGTAAAAAGAATAGGATTCAAATGGAAAGGAGCATACTTGACTTTCTTTTTCATCACTTACTGGATCTCAATCATGACAATAACTTAACTAGCTTAAATGGGGATAAAAATTGGTAAATCACACAATATTTTAAAGATTAAATTAAAAATTCCAATGTTGGATTCACATACTCTGTAAATGTTTGTAATTACATAGAGACATAAATAACATGCGTAACTAATTGTACCTTTATGACTATGGTCATCATTAGTGTAACAATGTCGTTTTGTGTAAATTTTGTTAGTTTGATACATTCGATAGGTTGTATACTGACTCCAGGGTCTTATGAGGAAAGTAGGCACCAGAGGTTTTGTCTAAGATCACTCACTGGTGAGTGACAAAGCCATGAGAATGTGTTTTAATTTCTATTTCAATGTCCTTTTTGATAGGTCACACTGTTAACACTATGTTGAAACTTCTAAGCAGCATTTAAACATTTTTTTGTCAGCACCAGAAATCACCTATCATACCATTAACTTGTTTCTGATTACAAAAATAACACTAAGGAAACAAAAAAAAAAGTATAAAGAAGAAAATGTAAAAACCAACCCAGGTTATTATTTCCCTGTAATGGAAATATCCATTTGTATATTGTATTGCCTCCTAATCTTTTTTCTCATCATGTGGCTATTTTCACTTACCATAAGATATGAATATTTTTCTATGTCTATCTTACTACCTTTTTTAAGTCAAGTTTTGGAATATATATATAAAATACCATCTTAAGAAGGATAAAGTAACTTCTTACAGAAAGATGAAAATACTCGTAACTGTATATTTTGCAAGCCAAAGAGTTAACTTACAGAGGAAATAGGCATTAACAGATTCAATTATTAAGGTCCTATTCATGGCTTGCTTTTAGAGGATAATAGTATGTATAGTGTCCTCAGTGGTCAGTGTGATATGGTAGGGAGAGCACAGGCTTTGGATTCGGGCAGCCCTGACTGAATCTGGTTCCACCACTCACTCGCTGTGTGATGTTGGACAATCACTTAACCTCTCTGACCTTTGTTTCCTGTCTTTAAAATGGATGAGTGATGCCTACCATTCAGAGCTGCTGTAGGATTACAGACAACAAATATAGCTAAAGTGCCTGATGCACTTTCTGGACAGGTTAAGCTCAGGATAAGCAATAGTCAGGGGAAACCTAAGATGTAAGACTTAAAAAATCAAAGCATACATTATGGAGAACATGTTATAGCCATAATAAACTAAGATAACTCTGTTTAAAATATATTTATTTGTATAATTTACCATTTCCCCTTCCTCTTGCAAATATATTACTGCTAAAAGAGGAATGGAAAATGACAAAAAAGCGATTACCTTGAAGATGCTTTCTACTCTGGCAGGCCTGGGGCCAGGTTGCAGCGTTCACTTCATCTTGGGAAACCTTGACTGAAGGTCCACAGCATGAGAGGCCTGGGTTAGGTTTTGAAGATTCACAGATGAGCTCCCAAGGGCCATTCACAATCCAAGGCGTGTAAAGTAGTCTTTGCTGCAGGAGATCCAATTCAGAAAAAGCAAAACCTTTTTCACCATACTTAAAAAAAAAAAATCAGAATGAAAATAGCTTTAGTGAACCCTGTTGTGGATGGTGGGGGTCAAGGTTATAAATTCCAAAATCTTAAGTTATTTACTGAACATACAAATGTAAGTGGGAGAGAAAGTATTTGTTTTAGCCAATAAAAGTGTAATACCACTCATATATCAATGGGCACTTGGGTTGTTTCTACAGCTTTGCAATTGTGAATTGTGCTGCTATGAACATTCGAGTGCAGTTGTCTTTTTTGTAGATTGTCCTTTGTTCTTTTGGGTAGATACCCAGTAGTGAGATTGCTGGATCAAATGGTAGAATGTGGTATATGTATACCATGGAGTACTATTCAGCTCTAAGAAACAATGGTCATATAGCACATCTTGTATTTTCCTGGATAGAGCTGGAACCCATACTACCAACTGAAGTATCCCAAGAATGGAAAAACAAGCACCACATATACTCACCAACAAATTGGTATTAACCGATCAGCACCTAAGTGGACACATAGGAATTTCATTTATTGCATTTTGGGCAGGGAGGAGGGGAGTGGAGGGGTGGGTATATATATACATAATGAGTGAGATGTGCACTGTCTGGGGGATGGTCACGCTTGAAGCTCAGACTTGTTGGGGGAGGGGTGGCAAGGGCATTATTCGAAACCTTAAAATTTGTACCCCCATAATATCCTGAAATTAAAAAAAAGTGTAATACCAGAGTGTGTCTGTGGAAAAGCAACACTGAGGCAACTTTTTAATCTTTATTTCCAAATAAGCCTAGAAAGTTAGAAGAATTGAATCATGTCTGATCTAGGAAGAAGCAGACATATCCCAAATGAGGATCCTAAATAGGCAGTGCTAAGTGTTGTAATAGATGGTAAGTACGGTATTAGGCAAGTAGGGAAAAAGGGGACAATATCTCTAAGGAGATGATACTTAAGTGGGTCTTTCAAGATGAATAGAAGTTCACCAGGAAGGATAATAGCTTTCCAGGCCCAGAAACTGCATCTGCAAGACACAGAATGCGTAGTGTGGTGCTATTCAGATAATGGAAAGGGACTGTGGGATTATGGGGGGTATGAGGAAGCAGGGGGCGTGGGTGGAGAGTGAGCTTGGAGCCACGGTACTAGTACTAAGTTTGAATTATTGAAAAGATGGTAACATTTTAATTTCCATGCCACAGAAATGTTGAAAATGTAATATAATGAGTAAAAGCAGAAAGAATAGCAGATCCAATCAATATAAAATAATAATTTTTAAAACACAGAAAAGACACTTAAATATGCCCTTGTTGAAATCAGACCAGTTTTAGGAAAGTGAGCAGTGTCTTATTCCAGTCTAACTACTTGGCAAGTGCTTCAAAGGAGAGTTACCTCCGCCACCCTATGTCAGACATGTGTCAGCATAAGTAACCTGATTGATGAGATGGCTAAACCATTGGCCATGACCTGTCCTGTAAAGTGTTAAAATCCATTATACCCTCAGCCACTGATGCTCTCTAAGCTTCCATTATTCACCACTGATTTGGTTAAAGATAGTTTTGCAGAGAGAAGTTTATAGAAATGGCAAAAAACATATACATCTTTAAAAATTAGGACAGTGATAAGAGGCACTTTGTTAGGGAATCTGGCTGGAAATAAGTGAATAGAAGAGTTGAAAGCATAACTTGACCTATTCTTATTACACTGTTTTTCTCATAATTGTTTCCTGATTTTTCCCTTTACTGGAAGCACTAGATGAGGAGGCAGGAAATGAGGATTGTAGACCAGACTTGTCACTTTCTACACATCCGTCTCATCTCAGACACGGCCCTTTACTTTTCTAGCCCTGGGTTCCCTGATCTCTCAAATGAAAGGATTTTCAAATAGGTTCCGCAGGATACAGCAGAGATGCTTCAAGGGCCACTCTGAAAGATGAAGGGAAGCCTCCTGCCAACCTTTCCCCTTCAGACAGAGCGGCTGTCCTTTCATTTGTGTTATAAGTTGGGGCTGTTGCAAGATTTTTTTAAACTACTCTGTTACTTTTTAAAAGTTTGGAAATCACTGAACTAGATGTTCCTTAAGGGCCTATCCAGCTCAGAAACAATTTTCACATCTGTAGAATGGGGATAACAGTAGTTCCTTTTCTTAGGTTTCTGAGGACTAAACAAGATAGTACATGTGGAACAGGGAATTGAACCAAGGAAACATTCAGTGTGTTAGCTGTTAGTCCTGACCAGCCCGGCCCTTAGCAGGTTCCACACAAATAAGACCACATTTCATAAAACTCCTATGCTTTTGAGTATGAAATTGTGGCCTGAAAAAAGGCCTAATCCATCTGCTTTATGCCAAAAATACTATAAAAATGTTTTGGATATTTACTCTGTGATTTTTTAATATATTTTCTTTCTACTTTTTGTACCTTGCCCTTTTCTCTCATAACTGAAGGCTTGCTTCTTCAATATAAAATTTTAAAATTTATTATGGTAGCACATTTATGAAAATTAATTATCTCGATATGTTCCAGACTTGCCAGCTCATGGGAAAGTGACATCAGCGTCCACTCCCTAACCCTGCCCTCTGCGACCTGCTTGGAGCTGCTGTTGATATTATCAAGGAATAATGCCATGCTGCCTCCGTCCCTTCGACGGATGAATTCCTTTCAGGTATGGAACAGCTCCTTTTCTAGGGTGTGATCTCTCAGTTTTACTTTGAATTGTTTTTCATGGATCCTGTCTTTCACAGGAGATAACCCATGGAAACCCACAGTTTCAAAGAATAATAATAATAAGCAGAATGCATGTATTGCCTTGTTTATCTCTTTTTTAAATAAATGAGCACATGGAGGATCAAAATTCATTAGGTAATTATCTAGTTGTGGCGGGACACATAGCTAACTCCAAGGTCTGTTCTTTCAACCCCCATCTTTCTTGCCTCTGAGAGAAATGGCAAGAAAATCTGACAGAGACACTTGTGAATGCCACTTCCCTTCTCCCAGCTTTGCCCTAGAACCAGGATTAGTGATTTTGCTACTGGTAGCTTGAAGTCAAATTGCCCAATGGCTGTTTAACAGGGATGGTATCCTACCTACTCTCAGTACCATTGGTCTCTCTCTTCTTGGCCCTCCTTCATCACTTTCCCCACTTGCCTGGAGAGAGATTTGTGCTGCTGGCACAACTCAGTGCTGCAAATATAAACTGACCAGAAGGATGACCCTTCTCCTGGGTAGTAAGTTGATTGGCAAGTGAGGTGGTAAATGAGAATTAAGATGTTAACTAGTGGTTTAAGTTGTGACCCTCTATCTATTGGAAGTAATTGCACATATCTATGACTCTTGACAATGGAAAAATACTAAGCCCTTTGATGCTAGTGGGAAGACCACATACTTTGGTGAGAAATGAATACATGTAGGTTAGTTCTACTTTTAAAGAGTTGCTGATGGATCCCTAAGAAAACTTCAGGAGCAGTGTATATTGTTTGGTGCACCTAGGTTATGTGGTAAAACAAGACGTGTAGATTTTCCTGTGAATTATACCTCAAGAAAGTGGTAAAAAATAACTATGCCAATTGAATTTACATCCATATTCTCTTGGAAATCTGTTACATTGATTACCTCGCTGATATTCTTCCTCTTCCTGAGCCTCTTACACTGATAAAGGGTTCAGTCTTTGTCTTTAGCATGCCTATGTGTATATGTTGGTCCTTGATCAACTTCCATCCTACATTCTCAAAGGGACCTTAGTGAACACCTTCTAATTTTGTAGGAGAGGAAACCGAGATACAAAGAGATGGAGTGAGTTGGCCAGGGAATACCTAGTGGGTTAGAGACCGAATTGGACTCACCAGGCCTGTGTTAGGGTTACTCCACCTGCCACCGAAAGGCAGTGCTCACTAAAGTCCTAGGGGCAGAGGGATATGAGTGGTGGGTGGAGGCAGGTTGTATCTACTTGGAATGTCCGCACCCATCTTCCCCCTTATTTTGCAGTAATTTATAATTATTTATTTGTATACTTCTTTAAACGAGAAATGGTTGAAAATTTTGTATATCAATCTATATTTCTTCTGAGTTTTGCTCATTGAATTGACTAACATTAAAGTTTATATGTGCCTACAAAATTTTATGGAGGGAGATGCAAGAAACTTAACAGTGGTTATCTCTGGAGAGAAGAGGGTGGGAAATCATTGTTTTTTATTTCTCTCTCTCCCTCATGTACTATTTGAAATTTTTATACCATGGATAAGTGAGGGGCGAGAGAAATGACTCTGACTTCGAGTATTTTACAATATATTGGGGGAAATAGAACAGTCAAACATGTGTGATATAAATTGAGGATAATTTTATTACAAAGTAGCCTTAACACAAGTCTTAAAGAGAGTAAAGGTAAAAGAGTTATCTGAACTGATTATGGGGGAATTTGAAAGGAGGATCAATGTGTATTATTTGCCCATGAATTTGAGGAGGTCATACCCCATTTAAGGATGTTGTCTCAGTCTTAAGTAAACACAGGTGTGTGAAGCCTGGCCTGTTGTTGATGATATTAGTGTGCTCTTAGCATCTTCAGTCAGAGGAGCTCTTAGAACCGTCTGGATGTTAATTACTGAATGTCCCTCTCTATTGGTGATTGTACTTCATCTGGTTTCAGTCTGTTTACTGAATATTATTGTCAGGAGCATATACATTTTCCCAATTTCTAAGGTACAGAGTAACTTTGCAGAATATTATGAAAAATGTCTGCTAAAGTGTCATCCCTGCTGTTACCCCTGGAAAGATGTATTCTTATCAAGAATGTACCAGGAGTCAGCTTCCCTATGCAGGTCTTCACGCTAAGATAAAGGATCAGTGAAAATGGGGAAGGTGCCTGTCAGGATTAGAAAGAGAAGCTCTGCTTTTTCACCTTGCAATACCTACTTAATCATTTATTACAGTGGCAAGGAATGGAGCTGCTGATTTTGCCTGTGTTTGGGATTTATTTTTTTAATTGGAAACTCACTTTCATATATAATCTTTTTGTAATTTTATTTCAAAATATTAGGGGGGTACAAGTGTTCTTATGACATGGATGAATTGTATAATGCTGAAGAAGTCAGGACTTTTAGGGCATGCACATTTTTTTTAGAGCTATATTGGTAAGAGCTGTAAAATAGTAGAATGACACTTGTTAAAGATACCATCTTTACATTTCCAATTCTCTTACTTTCTAGGCCAAGTCACTGCGAGCAATGCTTCTTTTACTGTAAAATTGCCATTTTAGGATTCAAGAGGTGCTCCTGCTTGAGCTGTTATCACTCCCAATCCTGAAGGAAGGGTTTATCTTATTAATTAGAGCTATTAACATATGTGAAATTCTAAATTCTTAAATTACACCGTAACACTTCTCTCAGGCCAACAGGGATATGTTTTGGTGGTTATGTTATAATCTTAGTTTCTACTTTGTTACAGTACCTGAATATCCCTAGTGTCATTATAAGCCAGCAGAATGTAGGATTTGGTTGAGAACCTCTGGCATATTGCTAAGCACATACTAAAGTTCTTATAGTGGCCCCAGGAAGAGGGATGGACGTATTCCTTTGAATGTTACTCACTGCTTAAAATTCTCCCATGGCTTCCTATTGCAATGAGAATAAAATCTAAACTCCTTATCCTGGCCTGTAAGGGCAAGCAACATCTGGCCCTACCTCCCTTTCTGACTCATCTCCTCCTCTCTTTCTCTTACACACTCTGCTCCAGGCATGCTGGCCTTATTTTCCAGTCCTTATCACAAGCCGGCTCTGGCCATGGGGTCTGTGCACTGGCTATTTCTCTGCTTCTAGAATACTCTGCACCAGGTCTTTGCATGGCTGGCTGCTTCTTGTCTTTCAGGTCTCTGCTCAGGTGTCCTCCCACTGCAGAGGCCTAACGTGACCTCCTTCACCAAGCCCCCTTCTCCCTACCACCATTACAACTTGTTTTATTTTCTTCATAGCACTTTCCTTTATTCAATCTTGTTCACTTATTTGTTTACCTTTTTTCTCTACTAAAATGTGTCGAGTGAGAACAAGGGAAATGTCTGGTTTTGTTCAATGTGTATCAGCAGAACTTAGAACAGCACCTGGATGTAGGAAGCAGTTGATAAATATTGGCTGGCTGGCTAGATGGCTGCATGGATGAATGAATGTAAGTACAAATAAAATGCAGATTGACACTGCCATGTGACATCTTAGAAACCTAAAAATCTGAGTTGCGTGAGCAGTCTGTACTCAGGGTGGAAGCAACAGCCCTTCCTCTGCAAGAACAGTGGTGGACTCAACAGGTAAGGTCTGGATTTGAGGTCTGTCAACAAGGTTGAGCCCAGATGGCTGTTTGCATTGAAATTGCAACCTGGAGTTTTGTACAAATGAGAAAGACTTGAAGAAGAATTTAGCCATTAGAAAGAGTTAGCAAGATTCAAACAAGCAAAGTGATCAGTATGTAAGCTAGGGCTCGCTGTGGGCACTGGGGACCATAATAGGGGAAACGAGAATGATGTCCAAGCTTTGGTGCCAGAAACCAAGGCAGAGGAGGTTGGAGGTACAGAAGAGTCCTCTGGAGCAGGCAGGTTGCAGACTGCTATGCCATTACTGCTGCTTGTTTATTCCACTCTGAGTGCCTCACAGCTCTGCTCTGGAGTGAAGTGACACAAGGCCATTTTCACATCCATCCAGCTGGGCAGCAACCAGCTCTTAACCTGAAGTCTTGCAGTGGCAGCTTTAAATCTGAGTAAAGTGTCTAGAAGTTAGAACCTTAAGAGCAACCAGGTTGAAACCAGATTGGGCAGAACTGTTCCTTTTAATGGTTACTATGCATTTTCCCTAGAATCCTAGCCAACTATAGCTAGAAGGACTAACTAAAGCTCTTATCGTTATAGATAAGGAAACACACCCAAGAAAGTTAAGTTGATATTGGAGACTGAATATCAACAGTGCTACAGAGGATGTTGGCTTCTCTTCAGGTAGAGAGGGAGTTTTTCTATACTTAGCTTTCCTCTGTTCTGTGGGACACAGGTTCCCTGGGATGTAAATAGGTGTTATAAAAATAATTGGATATTAATCATCAGATAATAATGCAAATTATAATAGCCCTTTTTTTTTTTTTTTTTTTGAGACAGAGTCTCACTCTGTTGCCATGCTAGAGTGCCGTGGCATCAGCCTAGCTCACAGCAACCTCAGACTCCTGGGCTCAAGCGATCCTACTGCCTCAGCCTCCCGAGTAGCTGGGACTACAGGCGTGCGCCACCATGCCTGGCTAATTTTTTTCTATATATTTTTAGTTGGCCAATTAATTTCTTTCTATTTTTAGTAGAGACAGGGTCTCACTCTTGCTCAGGCTGGTTTTGAACTCCTGAGCTCAAACAATCCACCCGCCTCGGCCTATAGCCCATATTTTTTAATGCTTTCTCTATTCCAGGTGCTGTTCTCAATGATTTGCACATATTAGCTCATTTCATGACACCACCACAGGAAGGTATATTATTATTCCTATTTCACAGGTACAGAAACTGAGTCAGAGCAATGAACTTGCCCAGGCTCACACAATTAGTGAGTGGAGGAACATGAGGTACAAAGCCTGGCTCCAGAACCCTCATTCTTAAGTACTAGAAAATGTTACCTCTTTTAATATTAATAAGTTTGCTTAAACAAAATTAGTTTTTTTAAACTGCATAACTTTTCAGGACCTTTTGTGCTTATCCTTTATTCCCTCCTACTTGAGGAATATAGTACGCATATTTCCCAAATGTACTTTATATCTGGGAGACTTTTTTAAAGAACATCTTATAGGATTAACATTCTGCAGAACACCGATGGGGAGACGCTGTTCTGTCCTATCTGTAAAGATTTGGATGACCAAGGCAGAATGCTCTTAGGTACATTGTTGGTGGCAGTTTTTCTTATCTGCTCAAGAAGTATTGCTGCAGTTTTAGAGACTGATTGTCAAAAGGATACCATTTCTTCCTTTTGTGACTAGATGGTATTCCTTCTGGACAGGGCCACCTTGGTCAGAACGGTACAGTAGGAACAAGATCTGCCTTTGACATTCCTTGGTACACTCTGAATCCCTCCAGAGTCTCAGAATGCCTCTAGCTGAACAATGCTTTCCCACCCTGCACCTGCTCCTGGTTTCTTTTAATTGGATCTCATCCACCCTAAACACAGTGTCCCTAAGTAGTAACATGCCATAGAGTTCTGCTGATAGATTGAGCCATCTGGCTAAACTCTGCCTCACTCCTGATTTATAGCTTGACTCCCACTGAGAATGGCCAAGATGCGTCTTCCTTGGAAACTATACTTAAATAAGAGATAAGGATGGAGTGCTCATCTTTATTCCTTTTTGCACTGCAGGGTGTTCTGTGGTTTGGGGAAATAAGCAGGTATTCTTAGTTGAATATAGTTCTTTAGTCCGAATTGTCCCTTCCTCTGCCTCCTTTCATATTGGATTCTACTGTTTTGTTATATGCTAGAGAGAATGTGGAATATGAGGCCAGAGTGCCTGGAGGTTGACCAGACATTTAGCCAGCCCCACGTGGCTGCCACATCACATCTTTCAAGAGATTGCTCTCTACCCAGATCTCCACCATGCTTTCTGCTCCATAGACATTTCTGTCTCTACCTAGGAGTCGTGAATCTGGACAGTTTCTATGCCTTCTGGAGCATTTGATGGGGAAGGTCTGATGGTCCTGGGGCTGCTGTGGCCTTCTCGGCTTCATGAGAGAAGCAGGAATGAGGATCTAGCCTACTAAGTCTATAATTATGCCTACTGGTTTGTTTGCTTGTTTTTAATAAATTAGCTCCCCCCCTCCCCCAGATTTAAAAGGAAATATAGTCATGTGTTGCTTAGTGATGGGGGATACATTCTGAGAAGTGCATTGTTAGGGAATTTCTTAATTGTGGGGAACATCGTAGAGTACATTTACACAAACCTCGATGGTATAGCCTACTGCACACCTAGGCTATGTGGTATAGCCTGTGGTTCCTAGGCTACAAACCTGCAAAGCATGTTACTGTGCTGAATACTGTAGGCAATTGTAATACAATCGTTAAGTATTTATCTAAACAGAAAAATGGTGCAGTGAAAATACAATATAAAAGATTAAAAATGGCATACCTGTATAGGGAAGCTCCATTGTAACCTTCTGGGACCACTGTTGTATATGTGGTCCATTGCTGACTGAAATGTCATTATGTGGTGCATGATTATATGTACTCATGATAGAAAATGTGGCATATTTTTCATTAGCAGAACAATACATATTTTCACTTTTAACTTAAAAATATAGAATGTTAAAATTGAACCAAGTGCTACCTAGCCTAATTCAGTCCATCTGTCATTCATGGGGGGTGAGAAGGCCTTGGAGGCTCTGGGAAGGCTTTGTGATTTGAGGGCACTCAAACCGTCTCTGTACCTCAGTATGTGTAATGCTGAACTGGGGGTGAGGAGGACTGGAGGACAGATAGAGTTTCTCTAATTCTCTGATGATGTAATTATGGGTGGTACTGGTTCTTAAATGTCAGTATGCCTGGAAAGCTTGTTTAAAATTCAGGTTTCTGAGCAACAACTGGAGAGATTCTGGATTTATTACCTCTGAAGTAGATAGAGCCCAGGAATCTGCATTATCACAAGTATCCAACGTGTGTTTGATAAAGGTTTTCAAGAACCAACCTGTAAGAAACACTTAGCGGATAATATAACATGCCCTCACTAAAGTAAGAAATAAATCCCCACTAAAGTGAGAAATAAAAGAAGAAAATTCGTTAACTTATGACAAACACCTAGTCACTAGTACTTTCCTCTTTTCTTCAATGTTCCTTATTAACTTGCACTCAACACAGTCCCTGACTATTGCACCAAACTGAATCGTTGTCGTGAAGTTTCCTCTCTTTTACACTAAGATGCTTTGTAGAATCCACGTGTTAGTTGCCTGTGTCACTCATCTTTCTGCCATTGGTGTGAACACCTAGCATCCTTGTGCCTCCCAGTCTCTGGGCTTCCTCCTTCCTTTGAGGGTGTGCAGCCTCTGTTGGCCTCTGCTTCCCACAGCAAGTCTGATGTGGTGGGATGGTCACTCATGCCGTTATGGGATACTCAAGATCTAATCTTAGATCTGCCACCCACTGGACTGATGACTCTGGTCTCGTCAGGTAACCTTCTATGGGTCCTAGTTGCTTTATCTGTTCAAAGAAGGATCAGTTTACATTATATATGTAAGTGATTTTTAAAGTTGAGGAACATGGAGTCATTTTGTCTATTCCCAGCTGTTCCTAATTTGTTGACCCCTTCTTAATAACATAACTGTATTCCTTAAATGGTCTAGGTCTTTAGGTCTTATTTCTTTAGGTCTTATTTCTTTTGAACATCTTGAAAGTGTTTAACTGAAGAAAAACATATATAAAGCCAGATTGCGTAGTTTTTGTGTGTGTGCTCTCCAAGAGAATTAAGTCTATGCCACAAGACCTTATTTACAGCCACAAGGAAGGGCAGGCACGATGGGGACAGGGTGCCATCTGGCCCTTGGCACTCCTGTCTGTGGAGGCAAGCAAAGGGCGAACCCTATCAGATGGGCTGCATTAGAGAAAAGGAAGAAGAAGAAACTTGAAATGTTCTCTGATAGCCCCTCATTTTTCCCCTTTCCTTTTTTTTCTCTACCCTACCTCAGGCTGCTTCTACTTTTGGTTTCACCTTTTGTTTTTGACTCTGGATCTTGGTCCACATTGAAACACTTGTGGCATAATTAATTCCTAATTGTTTACTGATTTCTAATTAGTTTTGCATTTGTATTTTATTTACAAGTATGATTACCCCAAGAAAATGTTTTAAAATATAAGCCTCTTCCCTTGCCTGGAGCTACTAACTGGAGGAAACTGTTCTCCCCACACACTGAGCATGGCAGTGTTCGGTCAAGTGGCTTCCTGGTGATGAGTCTTACTTTCTTGAAAAGAGGCTAAATATCTGCTTTTGGAAACAAACTGGTATCAAGGTTGAAATGACTGAGCTTGCTCTGCTCGTGGATGGAGCTGCTATATTGTTCTCAGGAGCTTTTCTGGCTAGAGGGGGAAACAACAGCCTGGGAAGGATGCCAGCCTTCAAGGGAATGATGGATTGGAAGGTGAAACTGTTCTAAGCCTCAACTAAGAACCTCTCGTGAGCCCTCCCGGGAATGATTCATTGCTTTAGCAATGAGAAGATTTAGAAAAGGAAGGGTGTCAGAGGACTAGGCCAGAGGAATCGTGGGAAACCAGAATGAAGGTATTCGAGTGTCCTTTGGGCTCTCGTGGGCCTCAGCTGTGAGGCAGTGGGGAAAAGGTCCTGCAGTCGAGGTAGGGGATAGGTCTGGGTACTGGTCGTGGCTGTTACAACACCTGCATCCAGTGCGACTGGGCCTAAGTCACTTTTCCCTGTCCAGATTCCAGTGTTTTCATCCCTCCAGCTCTAAAACCCACTGATTCCAATGTCCAGTAGCTGGAGGATTCACAGAAGTGTAAAAGTTTGTGGGTTAGGTTAACCTGAAGAAGCAAAACTGTCATCCAGTTTGCCCTCCCCTTAGAGGTCAGCGTGTTGCTGCTTCATGGATTAGAAGTTTGGAGTCGATGGTCATAGACAAGCGCTCATTCATGTCAGGGCAGCAGGGAAGTACTTCTTCAACCAGGGGCTTCATGCAGTTAGCATCAGAGGTTAGCTTTCAGGAAGACAGTGTGATTAATCTGTAGCACACAAGGGTGTCTGGTGTATAGTCTGAAGCTATAATAACAGAGCACAGACTAAATTGGACTGAGGAATAAGAATAATGTTCAGGTGCTTCTGCCTTTTCTTGTCTCTTTAGAACTGAATGTAGTTCTTCATAAAAAAATTACATTTGTTAGTAGTCCTGATGTTTCTGGCTCTCTTCCTACTGGTATCAAATTATTAAATTTTCTTTTGATTAAACTTCAGCTTGAAAATCATTTGCAATAAACCTTTGAGACATTGTCCATTTGAACCAACAGCTGCTTTTGATCAAGTCCCCCAAATATGTTAATGTTTTTAGCAGAAATCAGAGCACTGAAAAAAGAAGACTTGGTTCTTGGTATTTTTATTTTAAATGGGTGAGTTAAATCTGTTTGACGTTTATTGTGATTACTAACGTAGTTGGGCTTATGTCTGTGGTCTTGGTGAGGGCAGGGCGGGATATGTTTTTTTGATTACTATACTTTATTATTTTTTCTTTTATTTCTTGTCCTCTCTTGATAGTTTTTTCATCTTTAAAAATAAATTTCTCTGCCGGCTTGGAAGCAATTGCTTGCAGTTTTCTTGTATAAAAGATATGAAGTTTTCCAGTAAAGACTAAATTGTTCAGTATCTTTACCTGTTCCAAACAAGTAAAGACCTTACCATTTTTTAACCACCTAGTTGGCACATTCCATTCTCTCACTCTACATTTCCCCCTTACTATCATCTATTGTTTTTGTTAATTTCATTTAAAAACAAATTCATTATTAATGTTAAATATTTTTATATTCATTACCTCATACATGTCAGTTCTCAGGCTTTTTGTTGTTTTTTTTCTTGTATTCCATATCCTTTAGTGTTTCTTTCACTGACAGTCTGTGAATGGGAAACTCCCTTAGTCTTTGTATGTCTGGAAATGTCTTCATTTTGCTCACTGTCTTAAATGATGGCTAAGCTAGGTACAGATTTCTAGATCCCTTTTCAGTTTGAAGATCTATCACTCGTCGCCTTCTGCTGTCTATTTTTGTTGATAAGACAGCTGTTGTAAGACTATTTGCTGTTCCTCTGAAGATAAACTGTCTCGTTTTTTTCTTCTAGCCTGTAAGATTTTATCTTAATGCTTGATGTACTATAGTTTTACAGTGATTTCTAAATGTGGATTTTCAAAAATTTATTCTACTTAGTACTCTGTGAATACTCCATCTGAGGACTCCTGGTTTTAATTAGTTGTGAAAAATTGTCAGCTGTTATATATCAAATTTCCATTATTCCCCACTCCCATTTCCTTCTTCTGATCTCCTATTAGACATATATAGTAGTATAGGAGTTTTCCAACCTATTATCCTTGCCTCTTAACTGTTCTTTCATATATGTTTATGTAATTTGTAAATACATGCACATACATACATTTGTATCTCAGAGCTGCATCAGGATAATAAATTCCTCAGTCTTAGATCTTCCAATTCACTCATTCTGATGTTTATCCCCACTGTTAAGTTTTATTTCAATGGATATTTTTATTTCTAAGGTATCAAATTTTTAAAATCTTTTCGAGGATATTAAACATAGCAGCTTTAAATTTTTTTAGTTCTGTTTAATTTTCTCTGAAGGTGCTTAATCTTCTACTTGTTAATTTTGTGGCTATCTTAGAGTTAGATATCTCCATGTGTTTTGGAATTTTGGAATTTTGGTTTGCAAGCTCACCTTAAGTTCTCTTTTCTCCTCCTTATTCCTTCCCACTGATAGTTTGGGGGTTACTTCAGCCCACCTCCTTGAGCACAGAGGCCATAATGATGCATCTTTGTGGTGATATTTGGGCTTCCTACAGATCACTCACTGAACCAGCAGACAGCTTGGCTCTGTTTCTGGTCAGAAGGTTGGGTCTCTTCCATTTCTCTAGATGTGGAGCTCCACATAAGTCGTGACCTCTAGCAGTTGTGAGTAGCAACTTTCTTTGGTCTCCTTTCTTAATATCATGCAGTCTGAGTCAACCTTCCCCCCACCCTGACCCTCAGAACCTACCCTTAACTTAGCCTTGTTAGGGAGGCCCACGGCTTCAGCTCTCTCTGCCTCCCAATTGTGTGCATGTGGTCCCTGAAAGTGCTTAGCTTGTTTTTTGAGTGTAACTATGATTTGGAATTCTCTCATGTTTATTTTATCAGTCATTGCCTTATATTTGAAAAATGTAAGACAAGGCCTTTTAATGTTATCTTAGGCTCTTTATGATTTAACCTTGGTTTTCACATCTGTAGAAAGAAAGCAGCAACTGCTCTTCCTGTCTTTGAAAGCACATTGTAAATAACAAAAGGCCAGGTATAGCCTTTTTATAAATTAATGTGATTGGTATCACATTTTACCACTACTCTTTATCTTTGGAGTCAAGGATGTTCAGGATGGGTGGGTGGCATGGTGGGGCTGAAATACTTAAGGTCATACTAAAATTAAATATCTCTATAGTTCTTGTTGTCTGCTAAATGTTTACGTTTAGGTCACAAATTGTGGAGTACTTTCTAGAGGTAAATGGTTTGTGGCTTTGTTTTTACTTTTAGAGTTGCATGAAATGAAAAGGAAATTGTGCTTAGTGACAGTAAGACGGATTCACTGGATTTTTCAGTTTTTCTTAACTGTTGTTTCTCTCTTAACTCAATGATGGCATACAGAGTATAGCTTGTCATTTAGTATTTACATGCTTTATAAAATCCATCTAAACTAAAGATGGATTTGCTCTGGGTATAAAAGAATTTTTTAAACTTTGTCTTTCAGGTGCTTATCTCAATCATTTCATAATGTTAAAGGTCTAGAGGGTCACACTGTGAAAATGATGCTTTTTATCTGTTTTGTAATCTATTTTCTTTGTGTTCTTCCCTCCCCTGTCAAACAAAAACAAAACAAAACTGTGCTTGGTCATGTGAAAGAATCAGCAAGAGAAGCCCCAGCCTGATTTTGACCTTACTTCCACAAAATTAAAGGTTTTCCCCTCTCATATTGCCACATTCTTATACACCCTGCTTTTCTTCTTTTACTGGCCATTTTTTAAATTGAAAATTTGTGTTCCACTTCTCTCTATCCTTCGGTACATCCCGTGAGTCTAAAAATGCTCCATTGGTAGCAGAAAACAATGGCAGCTATGTAGTAATCAGTCTCCTAAGCAGAAAACAAGAACCAACTTTCCAGCTATGAAAATTCTACACAAAACCATACCCCTTAGCATTACTCATAGATAGAGAATGCCAAAACTGCCAAAGCTGTGGGAAAATAGGAAAAAAAAGAAATTAATAAATTCCAGTGCTCAATTCCTCACACTTCTGCCCTATCCCTGCCAGGCTTCGTGAGGAGCAGAGACAGACCAAGAAAAATTTCAGAGAAGACAAAAGGGGTATTCTAGTGAAGGTACCTAAGGGTGTTTTGGAATGGCCACCAGAAAAATTAAATCTAGCCTAAATTTGGAGTATAGGGAAGATATTTTAAAGTAATATGATTTAAAGAGCCAGAGGCTATATAGGATCATGTGTACCATATAAAGAGGCAGACCCTATTTAAAGTGATAAGCACAATTTAAAAGGATAGGTATCATTTAATGCACAGTCTTCCAAAAACCTAGTTTCCAGTGAAACTACCCTTTATGATAATAATACATGTGGATACATGTCATTATATATTTGTACAAATCCATAGAGGGTACAACACCAAGAGTGAACTCTAATGTAAACTATGAACTTTGGGTGATGAGGATCTGTCAATGTAGGTTCATCGGTTGTAACAACGGTACCACTCTTGTGCAGGACATTGCTGATGGGGGAGGCTTTGCATATTTGGGAGCAGGGGGAACATAGGAAATCTCTGTACCTTCCTTTCAATTTTTCAATTTTAGAGAACGAACTGCTCTGAAAAATAACGTCTATTATTTTAAAAGTAGCTTCTAGAGAAGAAAAAGAAAAGAAGTGCTTTTAGGGAACAGGGTGATGAAGGAGAAAAGAAGTGGAAAGCTTAGGGTTCTGTGAGACCAAAGGGAATCATAAAATTAGAGGTCTCCTACCCACTTTTGTCTTGCCAGAACAAACACACCAACAAAAAACCCTGCTGAAGTACCTAGACTTTGCTAGACTGACAGAAAAGAGCATTTTCTAAAATAGGATTTTTAAAAAACACTTCAATATCATAAAAAATGAACAAAATGAAAGTAAACTCAGTAGAGAAATTTTAGAGGTGATCAGAAAATAAAACAAAACAAAACAAATCACAAACATCAATTGAGATGCATCCTCCCTTACAAAACAACCATGGAGCAAAAGGAAAGTGTAAGTTCATACTTCAAACAGAATTAGGTACATTCAAACAAGCACTTGAGGATCTGAAAAACCACCATGAATTAGAAATGAAAAGAGGACAAAACCCAGGAAAATTAATAAAAAAGAGTTAATTAAACTCAGAAAAGAAATGGAAAAAAATGTCAAAATTATCTCAATAATGAAGAATAAATTTAAAAGTTCACAAGTGAAAATAGACTCTAATGAAAATTTAATAAGGGGTTTAAAGAAAGTTAGAAAAATAACCAAGACAATGAAAATGACATAATGAAATAAAGAAAGTCCAAGAGAAAATATTGGGAATGAAAGATAGGCAAAAAAGGGTCTTTTAAAAAATTATCATAGAACCTGAAGAAACTAAACAATGATACAGAGCTACTATTTAAAATTATAATTTAAGAAAAGTTCCAGAAATAGAAAAAGACTTAAATCCACACATTTAGAGAAGTCGCTTGAATCACTGGGGTTTTGACCTAGAATTGTCAACTCTGAGACATATCATACGAACACTATTAGATTTCAAATCTTCAAGTCCTCTAGGCCAAAATCAAATAACTTATAAAGGCAAAATAATTAAACTAGCATCAGACATAAATCACGGCAAGTGAGGCAGCATTAAAAGAAAGAGAGGAAGAAATGCAAAAGAAAGTGTGAATGAAGGATTTTATGTCCAGCCAAACTGTCTTTCAAACATCAAGGCAATAGTAAAGAAGTTTTCACCTTTGAAAAACTTAGAGGATCCTGCACTGATCAGCTCTTCTTAGAGAATGTACTAGAGCAGGGGTCAACGAACTATGGCCTGACAGCTGTTTTTTTTTTTTTTAAATAAAGTCTTATTGGAACACAGCTGAGGTCATTTGTTTCCATTTTGTGTGTGGCTGCATTTGTGCTATACTGGCAAGTTTGAGTTGCAATTACAATAGGGACCATATATCCTACAAAGTCTAAAATATTTACTATCTGTTCCATTACAGAGAAATGAGTTGAACACTATATTAGAGGAATCCCATGTAATGACTGGAAAGACTTTAGCACAGAACTGGCACTGATGAAGGCCCTTAAAAAATGCATGCGTACATATCAGGCTAGAATAAAGATGGACATGATGGTAGGATACTAACATAAAAATGTTATGTAATGTTACAAAGTATAGATAATGCAACTAAAAATGAGAATAGAAGGGATAGGGAAAGATGAAAATAGAAAAAACTCATTTTTGTGTAGATGGGAGGTGAGTGAAAAAGAATATACTCCCCCCCACAAGCCCTAATAGATCAGATGGTAAACAGTCAAATAAAGGATGTTTTAAAAAAGTATAAGTACAATGATAATCACTAGAACAAAATGAGAAACCCTCCTGAACATCAATATACACCTCTCATATGGAAGGAAACATAGGAAATATTTTTTAATTCATGGTTACAAAATATTATCATAGATTTGTGATGGTACATATCAGTTTTAACAATAAATGTGAATAGGCTTAATTTACCTAATAGGAAGATTACAGATTGGTTCACAATATAAAACTGAAGTATATGTTCTATATAGGAGACCTAGTATTACGTAGGGGTAAGTAGAGAGAAGAGAAGATGGCACTAGGCGATGTTTTGTCTACTAGGAGGAACAAATTGAGCAGAGGGGTCTACAACAGGGATCTCCAAGGGCTGGCCAACCAAAAAAGAGGTAGAAAGGCCACATAGTAGACATATGACCAAGGCTACAAAAGAAGGTCTTTGGAGCATGCATACAAGTAAGGTGACAGTATCCTC